>NC_057801.1:228812397-229067469 GCF_018294505.1 Triticum aestivum
CGTGGGAGCTCCAAGACTGATGCAACTCCCTGGAGCAGCAGGTGGAGCTGCGCCGAGCCGCCCTTGCGTTGCTGAAAGGGGGGCTGCTGAAGAGGAGGAGCTCCGGAGGCGTGAGGAAGCGCTGACATTGTAGACTGCCGAGCGCAACCTCGATCTGGAGCGGTTGGAGACGAGGGAACGCCAGGTTACCCAGGTGGAGGACGACGTCGGCGCACGGGAGGCCCGGATCCAGGAGGAGATCAACTGTCGCGTGGCGGAGGCTGGCGCCGGCCTTGAGGGCGAGTATGGAGAGTGGCTGGAGTTAGTCAAGGCTGAAGCCGCGGGCAAGACTGCTGCCCTCATGACCAGGTTGACTGAAGCCACACAGCGAGCTGAGGCCACTACTGTTGCACTAAGCTCGATGCAGGCTGAGCTGGCCTCCTCCCGCGCCGAACTGCTCCATCTTCAACGGCGGGTTGATGATGTCGAGGTTGTCACGCAGCGGAATACGGATGAGATCCGCCAGCGGCAGACGTTGGAACACATGCACGGCCCCATGCTCCGGACGCTCGGGGAAAGGGCTAACGCGGCCTTGGGCAACATCTGCGAGGCTGCCGCCGAGGAGCCACATGTGACCAACTATGCCGGCAATCTCCAGTTCTTCACCGAAGAGGTGACGCATCTGGAGAACCGCTTTGAGAGGTCTCGCCGGCTAGTGGAGGAATGGAGCCGCGGCCTGCTCGCGCGGGCATTCTCCCATGTCTTCAGCCATCTCCAGAACCTCGATCCCCTCTTCGACTTCGATGCCGCCATCGTCCCGGTGCTTGAGGCCGTCCGAGGCGACCTAGCATGGTGGGTGGAGGACAATGTAGATGCGCTCGTATGGGCCTTCACCTCTGATGATGACGAGGTGATCGTTGTTGCTGATGAAGGCGACGTGGTGAACAATGGTGAAGACGGTGCCAACAACGGCGATGAAAAGGCTGGTGGCGACGACAGTGGTGCCAGCGACGCCTCCGGGGACGCCTTGGGGGATGCGGTGAGTTACATGTCCGATTGACCCCGTGCTCCCCCTGCTGTTTGTCCTGCGCAAGAAGAGACTCGGGCGTGGCCCTGAAGGTTGTGAGAGCATTTTGGGAGGGGAAGCCCCTCATGTAAAAAGATTGTTGCCTACATGCTGTTGAGATCGTCGCCGGATGGGCGCCTGCATGATGCCATGATTTTCGTGATGAGTAGGTTGTCGTGGTTTTACCTTCGTCTTGGTGAGCCTAGAGTGGGCTTGCAGTGTCTATCCGAGGGCCTCATGAGGGTCCCGTTTAACCATGCGGCGAGAGCCTGGCTAGAGCAAACGTCGGCCGCGGGATGGCGGGCACAGATGCTGGGCCCTGCCCCACTCGCGAGGGGCCCGCGAGAGGGAGGCCACTAATGTGAATTCCAACTTGAACAGAAATCGAAGCACGAGAAAGAACACGAATAAGACACAACACCTCTCCCCGCATACGCAAACACAAATTCGACTTCAACTTAGATCCAAAACAAGAGAGCTTGTTCGCATGAAAGGAAGCAAAAAGCAAAAGGCCGCGTCCGGCACCTGGTCTAGTCTTCGACGTCTTCTCACCAGCGTGGAGCTAAGTGCTACCACTGGGCGTGGGAGGGAGCCGCCGAGGCCCGAGGGCGGCTCTCCGGAGACTCTGTGGCGTGTACAGCCCAACTCATTATTACGTAAGAGTGTCACGGGCGGGGAGCTTCACAGGCACTTGGCCTTCTTCACAGGTACCAGCCTTCCTTCATATCGCCAGATGAGGGGCCCGCCTTGCGCCACCCTTGACCCCAACAACGGCGACCGGAAACCAGGACGACGCCAATGGGGAAAAGGGGACGCCAGCGGTTCCCCCGACGACCACGGGTCCTCTACCGGTGGCAGGCCCTGGGGCACCTCCCCGACAGAGGGCTACCTTTGAAGAACGCCTTGCTCCGTGCACCGTGGGGAGGAGCCTGGCTCCTGGCCTCTCTCCTGCTGCCCCCAGTGCCCTCCTCCCGAGGGGAGGGAGATTGCCGCACTGGGGTAGCCATCCGCTGTAGCGACCTGAACCTCCTGCGACCCATGGTTAGCATAAGCTTGCTCCTGAGGAATTAGCGGTACCCGGTAGTTGCTGCCGCCGGCACGGTTGTCGAGGCTTCCGTGGGGCTCCTGAAAGAGCTCAGTTTCTGGTGCCTCTTCCTCCTAGCCTGGCCTGAGGAACGAGCCGTGGTCCTCCTCCAGTGCGTACCCTTGATCCACCACACGGAGCACATAGGCCTCCGTGATCACCACCCCAAAGGCCTCGCCGTAGTGCTCTGCGCGCCATGCAGTTCGACTTGAAGCTCCATCTTGGGGACGGTAGTGCGGCAGCCCGCCAGGACCATAGGCAGCAATGCGCATGCCCTTGCTTCCCAGAGGTGGTGCCGGTGCAGCTTGTTGCCCAGCGCTGAGGGCCAGGCTGGTGTTGATGAAGCCTTGAGGCGTGCCTGAGGGCACGTGGGCACGGATTGGTCCGCCTCGTGATCCACCCGGGGCCTGGGTGGAAGTTGGACGCAGAATGGGGGGCCTGATGTGGCGGCATCCAGGAGCTCGGCGACGCGCTCCAGTAGCACGTCGCGGCCGCTTTCTTGCAGTCTGCACCGCAGCAGTTCCCGCGCCACCGTGAGCGCGGCCTTCATGTTTGCCTGCTCCCGTTGGGTGTGCGGTGCCGTGGCTGCAGCGTGCCTTGAGGCCCTCGCTGCCGATTGTACTTGCCGTGGAGTGAGGGCAGGCGATGCCTGACCGCGTCGCCCGCGCCCCATAGCGTTCTGCGAGGCGCGGGCTTCCTGGGGTGCGGGGTTGAGCTCACCTTGGGCTGGCGGCACGGCATGGGCGGGCCATGCCGCCCAGCGGGCAGAGTTGGCCATCGGGTCGCCGGACATGAAGGCGGTGAAGCGGCGGAACGTAGGACGGAAGAAGGAAGATTCCGACGCACCCCTCCCTGGCGTGCCAAATGTCGGATGTAGGGTTTCGGCAGACCCTTAAGGTTCGAACTCTAGGGTGCGCACGAAGATCTTCCCCCTACCGATCCACGTCCAATCGCCTCGTGAGAATCCAAGCTAAAATGATGAACTGCTCAAGGGACATGAGATTTATACTGGTTCGGGCCACCATTGTGGTGTAATACCCTACTCCGGTGTGTGGTGTGGTGGATTGCCTCAGGGCTGATGATGAACAGTACAAGGGAAGAACAGCCTCGCGAGAGGTGTTCTTGAACTGATGCGATGAACTATTTGGGTGATTCGCTCGCCTCTCAGTCTAACAAGCACTCGATCAGATGCCCCTACTCTATGGTGGCTATCCCTATATATAGAGGCCCTGGGCCCCTTCCCAAATATTGAGCGGGAAGGGCGCCAACAACGGCCATTTTGAAGGGGAACATCTAGTACAAGTTATCCTGACTAAAGTTGGTCTTCGGCTGGCAAAGGCACTGGCGATGACACCATCTTGGGCTCCACGGTGACCTCCATCCTGTCGCTCTGCTGGTCTTGGTCTCGTTGCACTGAAATGGTAACCTTTGCCTGATGCCTCGGTACTCCACGCCTGTGCTTGCCCCCTTTGCACCAAAGAGGAAACAAGGACACTGCACAGGCCGGCGCCCGCCTGGCGCCTGCCTGGCCTCGATCATCATGGCTTGCGTCACGAGCACCTCACGAGGTACCCTGCCTTGATCTCTCCGCCTCCTCACGAGCGTCCTTGGCGAGGACGTTCCTGAGGAATTCATGTGTCGTCCGCCCCGCGAGGCTTGGCCCCTCGCGAGGTTCTTGAGTCTTTTGCTGATGAAGATGGGCCGTACTGGGCCACCACTTGAGCCATGCCACAGGCCGCAGGCAGGCAAGTCTAGGGATCCCCGTTCCCAGAACGCCGACATATCCCTACTCACTCACATTGATATCTATTGATGGGCATTCTCCATAGCCCGTTGATACGCCTAGTTAATGTGAGACTATCTTCTCCTTTTTGTCTTCTCCACAACCACCATTCTATTCCACCTATAGTGCTATATCCATGTCTCACGCTCATGTATTGCGTGAAGATTGAAAAAGTTTGAGAACATAAAAATTATGAAACAATTGCTTGGATTGTCATCGGGGTTGGGAATGATTAAATATTTTGTGTGATGAAGATAGAGCATAGCCAGACAATATGATTTTGTAGGGATAGCATTCTTTGGCCATGTTATTTTGAGAAGACATGATTGCTTTGTTAGTATGCTTGAAGTATTATTGTTTTCATGTCAATATTAAACTTTTGTTTTGAATCTTATGGATCTGAATATTCTTGCCACAATAGAGAAGATTACATTGATAAATATGTTAGGTAGCATTCCACATAAAAAATTCTGTTTTCCTCATTTACCTACTTGAGGACGAGCAGGAATTAAGCTTGGGGATGCTGATATGTCTCCAACATATCTATAATTTTTGATGTATTGATGCCATGTTTATAATATTTCTACATGTTTTTGGTATGATTTGGTTAGAACTAACCCGGACTGACACTGTTTTCAGTAGAACTACCATGGTGTTGTTTTTGTGTAGAAACAAAAGTTCTCAGAATGCGCTGAAAATCAACAGAGATTTTTTCTGGAAAATATAAAAAATACTGGAACAAAATGTTATCGGAGAGGAGTCCCGTGGGGCCCACGAGGGTGGAGGGCGCGCCACCCCCCTGGGGCGCGCCCCTGTGCCTCATGGACTCCCCGTGGGTCCCCCTAACTTGTTCTCGACGCCAATCTCTCCTATAAATCTCCAAACCTCCAGAAAATAACCTAGATCGGGAGTTCCGCTGCCGCAAGCCTCTGTAGCCACCAAAAACCTCTCGGGAGCCCGTTTCGGCACCCTGCCAGAGGGGGGGAATCATCATCGGTGGCCATCTTCATCATCCCAGCGTTCTTCATGATGAGGAGGGAGTAGTTCCCCCTCGGGGCTGAGGGTATGTACCAGTAGCTATGTGTTTGATCTCTCTCTCTCTCTCTCTCATGTTCTTGATATGCCCCTATCTTGATGTACCGCGAGCTTTGCTATTATAGTTGGATCTTATGATGTTTCTCCCCCTCTACTCTCTTGTAATGGATTAAGTTTTCCCTTTGAAGTTATCTTATTAGATTGAGTCTTTAAGGATTTGAGAACACTTGATGTATGTCTTGCATGTGCTTATCTGTGGTGACAATGGGATATCATGTGATTCACTTGATGTATATTTTGGTGATCAACTTGCGGGTTCAATGACCTTGTGAACTTATGCATAGGGGTTGGCACATGTTTTTGTCTTGACTCTCCGGTAGAAACTTTGGGGCACTCATTGAAGTACTTTGTGTTGGTTTGAATAAATGAATCTGAGATTGTGTGATGTATATCCAATAATCATACCCGCGGATACTTGTGGTGACATTAGAGTATCTAGGTGATATTGGGGTTTTGGTTGATATGTGTCTTAAGGTGTTATTTTACTACGAACTCTAGGGCTGTTTGTGACACTTATAGGAATAGCCCAATGGATTGATCGGAAAGAATAACTTTGAGGTGGTTTCGTACCCTACAATAATCTCTTCGTTTGTTCTCAGCTATTAGTGACTTTGGAGTGACTCTTTTTGTTGCATGTTGAGGGATAGTTATATGATCTAATTATGTTATTATTGTTGAGAGAACTTGCACTAGTGAAAGTATGAACCCTAGGCCTTGTTTCGAAGCATTGCAGTACCGTTTGTGCTCACTTTATCGCTTGCTACTTGCTGTTTTTATATTTTCAGATTACAAAAACCTATATCTACCATCCATATTGCACTGTATCACCATCTCTTCGCCAAACTAGTGCACCTATACAATTTACCATTGTATTGGGTGTGTTGGGGACACAAGAGACTCTTTGTTTTTTGGTTGCAGGGTTGTTTGAGAGTGACCACCTTCATCCTACGCCTCCCACGGATTGATAAACCTTAGGTCATCCACTTGAGGGAAATTTGCTACTGTCCTAATAACCTCTGCACTTGGAGGCCCAACAACATCTACAAGAAGAAGGTTGTGTAGTAGACATCAGGCCGCGGTGGTGGTAGAGGCTATGGTGCAAGGTGAAGGTGTCCACCGACCGAAAGAAATCATGGACGGATGGGAGGAGATATTTTGTATGCCCAGACTATGCTTATGATCATGCACTTCCAACTAACGCCTGTGACCAACCACCGGTAAGGCCAAGAAGTAAAATGTTACTCTCAAATGTGTGTCAACACTAACAAAAAATTTGTATGCAATCACCGCCTCCTCTATGAAAGTACTTCACGTGGATAGATCATGAAGTGCCAGAAGATGTCCAAAAGGACCAATATCAAGATTGTCTTAGGCGGCAGCGGTGGTTTGAAGAATCATTTCGAAGAGGCTTGGAGGAAGAGCGTAGTCAGAAGGATAGGATGGAGCAAAAGAACCGGGAGGAGGAGAGGGCACGTCAAGTGAAACTTGCTCGTGAGGAGGAGAGGGCAAGAAATCTTGCAAAGGCTCGCGAGGCGCAAGAGGAGGACTTGGCACGTGAAAAGAAGGGGAAATGGCCTCGCTCTACTCAGTAGGGACTTCGCTTCGGTGCACTCGTCATGAAACCAGATGTATCCATGCCGTATTTGTCATGAACTTTCTTCTAGGGTAAGATGCCATTTGTATTCAACTATGTCGTACTAGGCAAATTTGTCATTTCTAATGAATGTGTCGTGAACTATGTCATAGTAATGTTTGAATTGTCTTAAGTGATGAACTCATCGGCATAAAATTTGTGTTTGTTCAAATTGTTGTGATGCTCAAGTTATTGTAAGTGTTGTGATGTTCTGGTGAATGAAATTACTGTCAACTTTGTTTTTGCAGTAAACAACAGTACAGCGCCCAGATCATAGGCGCTACATTCTACAGTGCAGCGCCCAGAGCACAGGCGCTGCATTCTATAGTGCAGCACCCAAGGGAGAGGAGTCACATAGTATAGTGCCTGACCCTTGGGCGCTACACACTGACTTAGCAATTTTCGGGTATGGTCAGTGCTGCAAAGTTTCTGTGGCTCTCTGGATGCATAGCCAGATGTGCAGTGCCTAGGGGACAGGCAATGCACTATATAGTGCAGTGCCTGAGTGTTGGGCGCTGCAGTGCTGTTAACTGCTAAAATGCGGAAACAAATGCATTTTTGGCTGCAAACTGAACTCAACAAAGATGTAGTATGAATGTAGTGTTGTAAACTGCAGAAACTCAACAAAGATAACTAATAACTTGAACATCACATCATTTAGGACAATTCAACATTACTACAAGTTTACAAAAACAAGTACCACACTAGTAAGAGTTCACCAACATATGACATAACCTCACAAGTTCATCAACCTAATGTAACGGCTACAAGAGCACTTCCATAGTAAAAAACACAAGCACTAATACTTTCTGCGCGTGTTCCTGGTGCCATGCTTGGAGGCAATCTTCTTCTTCCTGTTAGGACAAGCCTCCTCTTCCTCCACTTCCTCCTCCGCCTCATCATCCAAGCTAGCCATCCGCGAGGTCCCTACGACCACCTTTGGGTTGCCTCTGTTGTCAAAGTCGGTGGTCGTGTACCGGCGTATGGGCTGCCTAGGCTTCAACATATATACAGACCAAACTTGAGCGTCTGCCAAAGTCATGTCATCATCAAGCTCATGGCCCTATCACACAATCAAACAATATGGTAAAGATCGGCGTCGTAATCGAGTGAGAATAACATCTAAAGGATTAGTCATACCTATTCGGTGACCGCACCCTCATCATCCAAATAAGCATATGAGGAACTCACATCATCCCCCTGATGGTTAGATAAGGGGTCTGATGGTGTACCAGACCTAGAGGCAGATGGTTCATCAAATTCAGGATCACGGCAACCGAGAAGATTCGATAACCGCCTTAACTTCTTGGCCTGATGTTGTAACATGGACAAGTGTATAAGATATCAAACTCCGCAACATATGTAACATGGACACCTGAATGTGATATGTACCTTGAGGAATGCTCGTAGTGAACCATCATCATTGCCTTCTCCAACCAGTGTCTTCTCCAGAATAGACTGGCTTTCATCAGCTACTTTCTTGATCTGGTTGCGCTGCGGATGAGAACGAATGAACACATTAGCCATCCAAACATGTGTAATACGGCCAACAGGAAAGTAAAGAAGGGAACACTTTACCACATAGTTAATCACTGGAACAGCAGGGACTCCTTGCCCTTCCCTGATATCTTTGTTGTGCCGATGCTTCGATACATCCTCAAAGTTTACGGGCTCTTCAAGAATATCATCGCTGTATGTCGGCGGTTATATCTCAACTCGAGTATTTTCAAGGAACCATCATAGGTAGTTATCGAAAGCAAGTGATCTATGCTCACGAAGCTGGCTGCATGCACTGTTACGAGCTTGCTCCAGACTAAGATGGAAACGGGCAACATACTGTGCAAGATGCTTGTCCCAGTCCTTTATCTTCTGTTGCTTTCTCCTGTCCAACCTGCATGGTACAAAACCAAACATTAGCACAATCAAGGAGTGGTGATGCTTAGTCAATACGGTTCACGCTCTCTTACCTACGAAGTGCTTTGTCCGTGTCTACCCATTGTGGCGGGTGAGGCTGTAACAGACCAAACTGACGATACAGGCGATGTGGAAAATGAAACTCAACCGACCAGTTGCATATCAGTGGGCACCACATAAGCCAGAGATCCCTATCCTGCAAGCACATTGGGTTGATGGCAAACTCCTTGGTGTACCCAAGTCTGTCATCGGCGCCATATGGCTGCCATACCACCTATGAAATAGGGCAACAATGCAAAATTAATGACTATTTTTCAGGAAAGCATGAGAAATGACTGAAGTAATGACCTCATTACCTGCTCATGCGTAATCGTGTCCAACTCGGCAATGTACTTCTGGTACATGAGACTAACATCGTTCGTCATCTCAGATACCACATCCCACTTGAAAGCCCAAGTGGGGCGCCGTAATTCGCAATCTTCATCCCAAGGATTAAACTTGACGCTCTTCGGGCGTCCAATAGGCAGACACTCCTAGCTCCATACAGAAAGTAGAAGCATACTACCACCAATTACTGCACTACCTGTGATCCTGCAACACGCATCGTCCAGCTGCATATGAAAGAAAATAGTGTTAAATTGACAGCAAGGTTGCATTGCTAATGAAGAAATGACTTGATAGCAAAACAAACCAACTACCTGTCAGTACAAGTAAGCAAGAGTCACAGAACCCCAGCTCCATCCGCTATCGAAGACGATCAGCGCCTTCAGCCACATCCATGGAGCGTTCTTGCCTGTGGAGTCAGGAAACACCTCGAGACAACGTACCACATATAGACATGAGCATGTGTCTGTATCACATCATCAGTGGCATCCGCAGGGCAATGCGCAAAGTTCCTTTGAATCCACATGAAAGTAGCTCCGGTTGCTTTCCTTTCCTTATTCTTCTGCTCTTCTCCCTCCTATACATCAGCTTCAACTTCGGTAGGAGCCATACCGATAAGAGCAATCATCTTCTCGCGCCACCATCAGAATCGATGCTCATACATAGAGGCCTCTCGTCGATAGGAAGCCTGGTGATCAAGGCGACATCCTTGAGCATCACGGTCATCTCCCTAGTCCGAAGATGGAAACTGTGCGTCTCTGGCCTCCATCGATCAGCAAGAGAGGTCACCAGTGGAGCGTTGAGGTTCGGCGTGGACCGGCTGACCAACTGAATCCACGAGAGGAGTCCTGCCTGCTGGATGTAGGGTGTGTACCGCTCATTGTAGGGCATGGCAGGACCAGAGACCCCGTGATACCAAATCTTCAGAGGTTCAAGCTTCTGCAAAAAACAAGTAATTTAAAACCTTAGGGCATGTCAATTTCAAGTAAAGGCAAATCTACAAAATATTTAGATTACTCATTATTACCATCTCCTTCTCGCGCATCATGAAGGCCCGGTGTTGTGTGTCATAGACATCGTCGAGAAAGCAAACCATCCTTACAAAGTTCAAACAATAAACATATATGAGTTCCTCTTCATCTCAAATATTGGTATACTCTAAACATCTCATATGTGTTCAACTACAACAATCTCAACATCTTCTTCTCACACAATGAATAAATGATTGTAAATTCTCATATATATGTATATATATATATATATATATATATCAAAAAAACTCAATGTCTCATGTTTCAAATAAACTCAACATCTAATATATATCTAAAAAAACTAAACATCTCATATATGTCTACAAAACTCAACATCTCATAGTTATCTACAAAAATAGGCATCTCATATATATCTAAAAAACTAAACAATGTAGGGTTTCACAAACAAGAATCATATATTGTGAACTAATGAACAACACTACGATAGTACCATTATGACTACACATCCTAAATTAAGAAAATCAAGCAAATCAAGGGTTCCACCAAATCTTGGACAAATCTCTAAAATGGCAACAAATTTACGGAGTAAAAGAAAGGGAACAGAGGAGTTTATCTAGTAGGAGGGATTGGAGATCGAATCCACGGATCAAATCTTCAGATCTAAGAGGGATGTGGGGGGGATCCGACTTGGCACCGCCACCGCTGCTCTCTGTCCAGAGAGCAACTTCCTGGAGAGGGGGAAGAACTGCCTGGTCGGGCTGGGCCGATGCGCTTAAGTCACTATGCAACGCCTAAGCGCTAGGCGTTGCACATTACAAGTGTGGCGCCTATGCGTTGGGCGCTGCACGACTGGCTATGGGGCCCCCTGGCCCCGAGCTGCCACGCCGGGCATGCGACGCCTAAGGCAAAGGCCCTGCATAGTGCGGTGCAGCGCCTGTCTGTCAGGCGCCACATAAAACGGTCTGTTATGTCAAATTTTTTCAAGACCAAGTCAGATCGTGATTTGATTTCGTCCTCAGGTCAATTATGTGTTTTCTGCCTGCCAGTCCAGAGAGCAACAGAAAGTATCCAGTAGCATTTCCAGTAGTGCAGCGCCCATGGGCTAGGCGCCACACATTTAATGTACAACGCCTAACTCTTACGCACTACACATAAGGACATCTCTTAGGCTGCACCCACCCCCCTCCCACCCATCCCCACCCCACACACCCCTTCCCCCACCCGCACAAACCCAAAGCTCAGTGCCTCCCCTCTGCCCTCCTCTCTACCCCTCTCAAATCCTTGTCAGATCCGGAGATATTGTCTGTGGATATTGAAGCTAACCCCTCCCTTAAGGTAATCTCCTCTGATCCCCTTGTTTTCATCCATAGGAATTGTCACATTTGATCAAATCTTGCTAGTTTGGGGAAACCCTAGTTTTGGCTTGGATTTGGAAATTTGTGTTGATGTTGGTGTTAGGGTTATGGTTAGGCTTCATACTATGCTAGGGTTAGGGTTATGTGTGTTTGATGTTGGTGTTAGGGTTATGGTATGGTTAGGGTTGTGGTTATTGTTAAGTGGGGTTCCAAGAATTCTAGGTTTTGTAGGAATGGCTTCATCCAATTCCATGATGAGGCCACCGTATGCTAACCAAGAAGACATGTCGAACAAGTGGGAGGACGCATCTTTGGACAAGGTGAAGGAGAAAAATGCCAACATCCTGCCATGTTGGTGTGGAGATGTTTGCAAGGTGAAGGTGTCCACCGACCGAAAGAAATCATGGATGGAAGGGCGGAGATATTTTGTATGCCCAAACTATGATTATGATTGTGCACTTCCAACTAACGCCTATGACGAACCACCGGTAAGCTCGAGAAGTAAAATGTTACTCTCAAAGGTGTGTCAACAGTAACAAAAATTTTGTATGCAGTCACCGCCTCCTCTATGCAAGTACTTCACGTGGATAGATCATGAAGTGCCAGAAGATGTCCAAAAGGACCAATATCAAGATTGTCTTAGGCGGCAGTGATGGTTCGAAGAATCGTTTCGAAGAGGCTTGGAGGAAGAGCGTTGTCAGAAGGATAGGATGGAGCGGAAGAAACAAGAGGAGGAGAGGGCACGCCAAGCCAAACTTGCTCATGAGGAGGAGAAGGCAAGAAAGCTTGCAAAGGCTCGCGAGGCGGAAGAGGAGGACTCGGCACGTGACAAGAAGGGGAAATGGCCTCGCTCTACTCAATAGGGACTTTGCTTCGGTGCACTCGTCATGAAACCGGATGTATCCATGCCGTATTTGTCATGAACTTTCTTCTAGGGCAAGATGTCATTTGTAGTCCACCATGTCGTACTAGGCAAATTTGTCATTTCTAATGAATGTGTCATGAACTATGTTGTAGTAATGCTTGAATTGTCTTAAGTGGTGAACTCATCGGCATAAACTTGTGTTTGTTCAAATTGTTGTGATGCTCAAGTTATTGTAAGTGTTGTGATGTTCCGGTGAATTGAAATTGCTGTCAACTTTGTTTTTGCAGTAAACAGTAGTGCAGCGCCCAAAGCACAGGCGCTGCATTCTACAGTGCAGCGCCCAAGGGAGAGGCGTCACATAGTATAGTGCAGCGTGTGATCCTAGGGCACTGCACACTGACTTAGCAATTTTCGGGTATGGTCAGTGCTACAAAGCTTCAGTGGCTCTCTGTTTGCACAGCCAGATGTGCAGCGCCTGAGTGTTGGGTGCTGCACTGTATAGTGCAGTGCCTAGGTCTTAGGAGGTGCACCCTGACTTAGCAATTTTTGGGGTGGCAAAGCTACTTGACACTTTCTGTTGCTCTCTGAACTGGCATGTCCAGATGTGCAGCGCCTAATGGAGAGGCGCTGAACTGTATCATGTGATACCTAGCCCTTAGTCGCTGCACACCTGGACATGCCAGTCTAGAGAGCAACAGAAAGTATCCAGTAGCATTTCCAGCAGTGCAGCACCCATGGGCTAGGCGCCACACATTTAATGTGCAGCGCCTAGCTCTTAGGTGCTGCACATATGGACATCTCTTAGGCTGCACCCACCCCGCCTACCCATCCCCACCCACCACACCCCCACACACAAACCTGAAGCTCAGTGCCTCCCCTCTGCCCTACTCTCTCCCCCTCTCAAATCCTTGTTAGATTCGGAGATATTGTCTGTGGATATCGAAGCCAACCCGTCCATTAAGGTAATCTCCTCTGATCCCCTTGTTTTCAACCATAGGAATTGTCACATTTGATCAAATCTTGCTAGTTTGGGGAAACCCTAGTTTTGGCTTGGATTTGAATTTTTGTGTTGATGTTGGTGTTAGGGTTATGGTTAGGCTTCATACTATGCTAGGGTTAGGGTTATGTGTGTTTGATGTTGGTGTTAGGGTTATGGTATGGTTAGGGTTGTGGTTATTTTTAAGTGGGGTTAGGGTTAACCATGAATTCTCGGTTTTGTAGGCATGGCTTCATCCAGTTCCATGATGAGGCCATCCTGTGCTAACCAAGAAGACATGCCGAACAAGTGGGAGGACGCATCTTTGGACAAGGTGAAGGAGAAAGATGTCAACATCCCGCCATGTTCGTGTGGAGATGTTTGCAAGGTGAAGGTGTCCACCGACCGAAATAAATGATGGACCGAACCATGGAGATATTTTGTATGCCTGAACTATGCTTATGATCGTGCACTTCCAACTAACGCCTATGACCAACCACCGGTAAGCTCGAGAAGTAAAATGTTACTCTCAAATGTGTGTCAACGGTAACAAAAAATTTGTATGCAGTCACCGCCTCCTCTATGCAAGTACTTCACGTGGATAGATCATGAAGTGCCAGAAGATGTCCAAAAGGACCAATATCAAGATTGTCTTAGGCGGTAGTGATGGTTCAAAGAATCATTTCCAAGAGGCTTGAAGGAAGAGCATCGTCAGAAGGAGAGGATGGAGCGGAAGAAACGAGAGGAGGAGAGGGCACGCCAAGCGAAACTTGCTCGTGAGGAGGAGAGGGCAAGAAAGCTTGCAAAGGCTCGTGAGGCGCAAGAGGAGGACTCGGCACGTGACGAGAAGGGGAAATGGCCTCGCTCTACTCAGTAGGGACTTCGCTTCGGTGCACTCATCATGAAACCGGATGTATCCATGTCGTATTTGTCATGAACTTTCTTCTAGGGCAAGATGCCATTTGTAGTCAACTATGTCGTACTAGGCAAACTTTTCATTTCTAATGAATGCATCGTGAACTATGTCTTAGTAATGTTTGAATTGTCTTAAGTGATGAACTCATCGGCATAAAATTTGTTTTTGTTCAAATTGCTGTGATGCTCAGGTTATTGTAAGTGTTGTGATGGTCCGATGAATTGAAATTGCCGTCCACTTTGTTTTTGCAGTAAACAGCAGTGCGGCGCCTAGAGCATAGGCACTGCATTCTACAGTGCAGCGCCCAAGGGAGAGGCGTCACATAGTATAGTGCAGCGCCTGACCCTTGGGCGTTGTACACTAACTTAGAAATTTTCAGGTATGGTCAGTGCTACAAAGCTTCAGTGGATCTCTGGATACACTGCCAGATGTGCAGCGCCTAGGGGATAGGGGCTGCACTGTATAGTGGAGCGCCTGAGTGTTGGGTGTTGCACTGTATAGTGCAGCACCTAGGTCTTAGGTTTTGCACCCTGACTTAGCGATTTCTGGGGTGGCAAAGCTACTGGACACTTTCTGTTGCTCTCTGGACTGGCATGTCCAGATGTGCAGCGCCTAAGGGAGGGGCACTGCACTATATCATGTGACGCCTAGCCCTTAGGCGTTGCACACCTGGACATGCCGGTCTAGAGAGCAACAGAAAGTATCCAGTAGCATTTCCAGCAGTGCAGCGCCCATGGGCTAGGCGCCACACATTTAATGTGCAGCGCCTAGCTCTTAGGCGCTGCACATATGGACATTTCTTAGGCTGCACCCACCCCCTCCCACCCATCCCCACCCCACACCCCCCCCACACACACACACAAACCCGAAGCTCAGTGCCTCCCCTCTGCCCTCCTCTCTCCCCCTCTCAAATCATTGTTAGATTCGGAGATATTGTCCATGGATATCGAAGCCAACCCCTGCCTTAAGGTAATATCCTCCGATCCCCTTATTTTCATCCATAGGAATTGTCACATTTGATCAAGTCTTGCTAGTTTGGGGAAACCCTAGTTTTGGCTTGGATTTGGAAATTTGTGTTGATGTTGGTGTTAGGGTTATGGTTAGGCTTCATACTATGCTAGGGTTAGGGTTATGTGTGTTTGATGTTGATGTTAGGGTTATGGTATGGTTGGGGTTGTGGTTATTGTTAAGTGGGGGTTAGGGCTAACCAAGAATTCTCGGTTTTGTAGGCATGGATTCATCCGGTTCCATGACGAGGCCACTGTTAACCCGCAAGTATACGGGATAGTTGTAGCCTCTTTTGATAAGTAAGAGTGTCGAACCCAACGAGGAGCTAAAGGTAGAACAATTACTCTCTAGAGTCCTATCGGCCACTGATACGACTCTACGCACGCTTGACGTTCGCTTTACCTAGAACAAGTATGAAACTAGAGATACTTTGTAGGTGTGATAGGATAGGTTTGCAGGATAATAAAGAATGCATAAATAAAAAGTATGGGCTGTTTAGATAAAGATGCAATAAAGTAAATATAGCGAGTGTGGAAAAGTGGTGGTAGGAGTTGTGGAATTGTCCCTAAGCAATTGACTACTTACTAGACCGATAACAAGTTTTATGTGGGAGAGGCCACTGCTAGCATGTCATCCCTGACTTGGAATTGTATGCACTTATGATTGGAACTATTAGCAAGCTCTGCAACTACTAACGTTCATTAAGGTAAAAACCAACCATAGCATTAAGATATATTGGTCCCCCTTCAATCCCATATGCATCAATTTCTATGCTAGGTTGAAGCTTCTGTCACTCTTGCCCTCCAATACATAGTCCTATCACCATACAACTAACCCTATGGTGTGATCCACGCGCGCACTCATATGATGGGAACCAAAGAACATCAACATAACCACAAGCAAATTAAATCAATCATAGCAATTCATCAACCACCAATAGGAAAATAAAAATCTACTCAGACGGCATAAGATGGCAACACATCATTGGATAATAATATAAAGCTTAAAGCACCATGTTCAAGTAGAGGGTACATCGGGCTGCGGGAGAGTGGACCGTTGTAGATAGAGGGGGAAGGTGATGGAGATGTTGGTGAAGATGGCGGAGGTGTTGGTGTAGATCGCGGTGATGATGATGGCCCCCGGCGGCGTTCCGCCGCCACCGGAAGCAAGGGGGAGAGAACCCCCCTTCTTCTTCTTCTTTCTTGACCTCCTCCCTAGATGGGAGAAGGGTTTCCCTTCTGGTCCTTGGCTCCCATGGCTTGGGAGGGGAGAGAGCCCCTCTGAGATTGGATCTATCTCTCTATTTCTGTGTTCCCGGATCCTTCCCCTTCACCATTTCTTTTATATCCGGAGATCTGTAACTCCGATTGGGATGAATCTTTCGCCCAGATTTTTCTCATAAAATTAGCATTCTTGCGGCAAAAGAAGAGCCTCAACTGCCTTACGGGTGGCCCACAAGAGTGCCAGGCGCGCCCCATGTCTCCTGGCCACCTCGGACACCGTTTCGCGTTGATTCTTCCTCCGGAAAATCCCAAATATTCCAAAATAATTCTCCGTCCGTTTTTATCCCATTTGGATTCCGTTTGATACTGGGTTTCTGCGAAACATAAAACATGCAACAAACAGGAACTGGCACTGGCCACTGGATCAATATGTTAGTCCCAAAAATAGTATAAAAAGTTCCCAAAAGTATATGAAAGTTGAATAATATTGGCACGGAACAATCAAAAATTATAGATACGACACAGACGTATCAGCATCCCCAAGCATAATTCCTGCTCGTCCTCGAGTAGGTAAATGATAAAAAAGATAATTTTTGATGTGGAATGCTACCTAGCATAATCTTGATCATATGTCTAATCATGGCATGAATATTAAGACACGAGTGATTCAAGGCAATAGTCTATCATTTGACATAAAAACAATAATACTTCAAGCATACCAACCAAGCAATTATGTCTTATCGAAATAACATAGCCAAAGAAAGCTCATCCCTACAAAATCATATAGTCTGGCTATGCTCCATCTTCATCACACAAAGAATTCAAATCATGCACAACCCCTATGACGAGCCGAGCAATTGGTTCATACTTTTTAACGCGCTTCAGCTTTTTCAACTCTTACGCAATACATGAGTGCAAGCCATGGACATAGCACTATGGTGGTATATGGTGGTGGTTGTGAGGACAAAAAGGGAGAAGATAGTCTCACATCAACTAGGCATATCAACGGGCTATGGAGATGCCCATCAATAGATATCAATGCGAGGAGTAGGGATTGCCATGCAATGGATGCACTAAGAGCTATAAGTGCATGAAAGCTCAAACTGGAAACTAAGTTGGTGTGCATCCAACTTGCTTGCTCATGAAGACCTCGGGCATTTGAGGAAGCCCATCATCGGAATATACAAGCCAAGTTCTATAATGAAAAATTCCCACTAGTATATGAAAGTGAAAGCATAGGAGACTCTCTATGAAGAACATGGTGCTAATCTGAAGCACAGGTGTGGTAAAAGGATAGTAACATTGCCCCTTCTCTCTTTTTCTCTCATTTTCTATTTTTTTGTGGGCTTCTTTGGCCTCTTTTTTTATTTGGGCTTCTTTGGCCTCTTTTATTTTTCATAAATTCCGGAGTCTCATCCCGACTTGTGGGGGAATCATAGTCTCCTTCATCCTTTCCTCACTGGGGCAATGCTCTAATAATGATGATCATCACACTTTTATTTACTTACAACTCAATATTACAACTCGATATCTCGAACTAAGATATGACTCTATATGAATGCTTCCGGCGGTGTACTGGGATATGCAATGATCTAGCATAGCAATGACATCAAGAAATAGACAAGCCATGAAAACATCATGCTAGCTATCTTACGATCATGCAAAGGAATATGACAATGATGGAACGTGTCATAATAACAGAACGATGGAAAGTTGCATGGCAATATATCTCGAAATGGCTATGGAAATGCCATAATAGGTAGGTATGGTGGCTGTTTTGAGGAAGGTAAATAATGGGTTCATGATACCGGCGAAAGTTGCGGGGCACAATAGAGGCTAACAAAGTGGAAGGGTGAGTGTGCGTATATCCATGGACTCACATTAGTAATAAAGAACTCATATACTTATTGCAAAAGCCTACTTAGCCCTCGAAGCAACGTGCTACTACGCATGCCCCTAGAGGGATAGATTGGTAGGAAAAGACCATCGCTCGTCCCCGACTGCCATTCATAAGGAAGACAATCAAAAAATACCTCATGCTCCAACTTCGTTACATAACGGTTCACCATACTTGCATGCTACAGGACTTGCAAACCTCAACACAAGAATTTCTCAATTTCACAGTTACTCAACTAGCACGACTCTAATATCACCACCTTTATATCGCGAAACTATTGCAAGGAATCAAACATATCATATTCAGCGATCTACAAGTTTTATGTAGGATTTTATGACTAACCATGTGAATGACCAATTCCTGTCATCTCTCTAAATAGATATAAGTGAAGCAAAGAGAGTTTAATTCTTTCTACAAAAGATATTCCCAAGCTCTAACAAATATAAGTGAAGCAAAAGAGCATTCTACAAATGGCGGTTGTCTATGTGAAGAGAAACAGGCAATCCAAACTTCAAATGATATAAGTGAAGCACGTGAAGCATTCTATAAAGCCATACTCAAAAGATTTAAGTGAAGTGCAGTGAGTATTCTATAAATCAACCAAAGACTATCTCATACCATCATGGTGCATAAAATAAAAATGAAAACTAAATGCAAAAGACGCTCCAAGACCCGCACATATCGCATGAACGAAACGAATCCGAAAACATACCGATACTTGTTGAAGAAAGAGGGGATGCCTTCTGGGGCATCCCCAAGCTTAGACGCTTGAGTCTCCTTGAATATTTACTTGGGGTGCCTCGGGCATCCCCAAGCTTGAGCTCTTGCCTCTCATCCTTTTCCTCATACCGAGACATCCTCGATTAGACACTTCATCCACACAAAACTTCAACAGAAAACTCGGTAAGATCCATTAGTATAATAAAGAAAATCACCACTCTAAGTACTGTTGCAAACCAATTCATATTTTGTTTTTGCATTGTGTCTACTGTAATGTAACTTTTTCATGGCTTAGTCCACTGATATAAATTGATAGATTCATCAAAACAAGCAAACTATGCATCAAAAACAGAATCTGTCAAAAACAGAACAGTCTGTAGAAATCTGTACATCCACCATACTTTTGGTACCCCAACAGTTCTACCAAAATTAATACAAGTAAACAAGTTGTATAGAAAGACAGTGCAAAAGGAATCAGAACCAATTGACATTCCAGTTAAAAATGTAAAATCACGCACTACAGCCAAAGTTTCCGTCTTGCACCGTACAAACCAACAAGCGTTGTAAACATCCTAAAGGCAAACCTTGGCACATTATTTTTAGAATATAATGGAATTGTACAAGGGGATAATTATTTTTGTTGAAACGTTTCTGTAATCAAGATTCACAAAGTTTCCGTGAGCATGAACAAAGTTCAAGGCTAGCTCCCACTTCAACAATGCTTGTCTTTCTCACTTTCACTTTCTTTTTTGAAAAAAATTTAGGTTCCCCTCTTTATTTTTTCTTTTTTTAAACTATATAAAAGCACTCAACAGAAATAAATGACTCTCTAAAACTTCTGGGGTGTCTCCCTGGCAGCGCTTTCTTTAAAGCCATTAAGCTAGGCATATAGTGCTCAAGTAATGAATCCACCCGGATCCCAAGGTATATGAAAGCCAATTTTAATTAACAGTGATTTGTAATTTAGTAGTGAGCACAAAGTAACATATATCATGAAACAACAAAGTCTAACTCTCTTCCTATGCATCGGCATGTCATAAAATAACAATTCATGCACACCAAGTAAAGGCCAATGCATAGTATAAGCAGTTTTTTGCAATTCTATCATGTTGGAAACATAAAGAGGCGGAGATGTAGTTCCTCTCTCATAATAATTGCAAGTAGGAGCAGCAAGCACATGCATATTACATTCATCAAAATCATCATGTGCAATGGTAAAAGGCAACCACTCCATGTAATCCTTAATAAGCACAAACTTCTCCGATATAGTGTAGTCCGTAAAATTCAAAAAGATAATAGGACTATCATGCGTGGGTGCAATAGCAACAATTTCATGTTTAACATAAGGAATTATAGCAAGTTCATCTCCATAAGCATAACTCATATTGGCATCTTGGCCACAAGCATAGCAAGCATCATCAAAAAGGGATATTTCAAGAGAATCAACGGGATCATAGCAATCATCCTTCAGTAAGCACGAAGGGGAATTAAACAATGTATGAGTTGAAGAGTTACTCTCATTAGAAGGTGGGCACGGGTGATCAATCCGCTCTTCCTCCTTTTGTTCTTCGCTCTCCTCATCATCTTTTTCATCCAATGACCTCACCGTTTCATCAATTTCTTCTTCCATAGCTTCCTGCAAAATATTAGTCTCTTCTTGGACAGTGGAGACTTTCTCAATAAATGCATTAATAATGTAATTTTATTCATAATTTTCATAGCAATACTTCAATATAGCAAAACTTTCAGGCCTATAAACACCATCATCATCAAAAGCTTCATACTTTTCAAACAAAGATTAAATTTCATAAGCAGCCTTAAAAGCAACAAATTCTTCTATTTGTTCAACATCATAGTAATCATATATACCATTAGCTTAAGAAGCTAAGGTTTCATTATCATTAAATTTGCATGAGAAGGGAAGGTGTGGAGACTTCATCCTAGAGCAACAAGTAATATCATATCTCAAGCACATATCCTGAGCATACCAACGCAACATATTAATTTGATCCCATAATAGTTTCCCTTTTGTGTAAAGCGATAATCCCTAAAGTATTCACGTCGATCCAACGTGTCTCCCATTATAAAGTTGAATGGGGTTTTCTCAGGATTATCAAAGTAGTACATAATATCTTTCACATAATGAGAATCGAGGGTTTTAGGAGTTACCCCATCTCCATGAGTAGCAAGTACACCTAATTTTTTTGGTATTTTGTGTTCCATATCCATAACTAATGATAAAGAACAACTAAGAACAGCAAATAAAAATTACTTAGTGATAAAGCAAACAAGCACACACGAGAATATTCACCCCACGCTATGACTCCCCGACAACGGCGCCAGAAAAAGGTCTTGATAACCCGCAAGTATACAGGATAGTTGTAGCTTCTTTCGATAAGTAAGAGTGTCGAACCCAACGAGGAGCTAAAGGTAGAACACATACTCTCTCAAGTCCTATCGGCCACTGATACGACTCTATGCACACTTGACGTTCGCTTTACCTAGAACAAGTATGAAACTAGAGGTACTTTGTAGGTGTGCTAGGATAGGTTTGCAGGATAATAAAGAATGCGTAATAAAAAGTAGGGGTTGTTTAGATAAAGATACAATAAAGTAAATATAGCTAGTGTGTAAAAGTAGTGGTAGGAGTTGTGGAATTGTCCCTAAGAAATTGACTACTTTACTAGACCGATAACAAGTTTTATGTGGGAGAGGCCACCACTAGCATGTCATCCCTGACTTGGAATTCTTTGCACTTATGATTGGAACTATTAGCAAGCTCCGCAACTACTAACGTTCATTAAGGTAAAACCCAACCATAGCATTAAGATATATTGGTCCCCCTTCAATCTCGTATGCATCAATTTCTATGCTAGCTTGAAGCTTCTGTCACTCTTGCCCTCCAATACATAGTCCTATCAACATACAAGTAACCCTATGGTGTGATCCACATGTGCACTCATATGATGGGCACCAAAGGATAGCAACATAACCACAAGCAAATTAAATCAATCATAGCAATTCATCAACCACCAATAGGACAACAAAAATCTACTCATATATCATAAGATGGCAACACATCATTGGATAATAATATGAAGCATAAAGCACCATGTTCAAGTAGAGGGTACAGCAGGTTGCAGGAGAGTGGACCGCTGTAGATAGAGGGGGGGGAGGTGATGAAGATTTTGGTTAAGATGGCGGAGGTTGTAATGCCCCGGATTCGATGTGCCAGGTGTCTTCCAGTTATTCGCCGTCATTGCCAGTTCATTTGCTTGCATGTTGCATTTTATCATGTCATCATGTGCATCTCATTTTGAGTACGTGTTCGTCTCATGCATCCGAGCATTTTCCCCGTTGCCCATTTTGCTATCCGGCACTCCTATGTTCCCCGGCGCCCCCTTTTGCCTCTCTTTTGTGTGCGGGTGTTAAACATTCTCGGAATGGCCCGAGGTTTGCCAAGCGGCCTTGGTATACCACCGGTAGACCGCCTGTCAAGTTTCGTTCCATTTGGAGGTCGTTTGATACTCCAACGGTTAACCGGGTAGCCGCAAAAGCCTCTTTTGTGTGCAGCCCAACACCCATCCAAAGTGGCCCAATAACCCATCCAAACCCCCTCCATGCTCTCGGTTGTTCGATCACGATCGTGTGGGCGAAAACCTCTCCCCACTTGGACTCTCCTAGCTCCCTCTATCTATAAATATGTGCCCCTCCCCGAATTTTCGCGTAGTCCAACCCTAGCTTCGTCCTCCTCCCGCAGCCGGACACGTCCGGACCCCGCCAGACATGTCCGCCCGTCGACCCCGGCCAATCCTGCCTCGCCACGTCGCGCACCGCCGCCGCCCTCCGCGCCGACCCGCGCGGCTCGTCCCCGGCCCCCGCGGCCCGAGTCGGCCCCGCCTCGCCCGCCTGCCCGCGCTGCCTCGCCTTCTCGCCGCCGGTCGCCACCGTCAGCGCCACCCTTCGCCGCCCCGCCTCCCGGCGTCCCGTGCCTCCCCGCGGCCTGTCCGCCTCCGCCGTCGCCAAGGGCGCCGCGGCCCACGCCGCCGGCTGCCGCTGCCTTGCCGGACCGCGCCCTCCGGCTGTTGTGTCCTCGCCGGAGCCAGCCCACGCCTCCCCGCGCGCCTCCCGCGCCCGCTGCCGGCTGGATCCGGTCCGGGGCCATCTCCCTGCGCCGCCCTCGACCTCCCCGGCAACCTCCCCCGTCCACTCCGGCCTCCTCTTCTTCCTCTCCGGTGGGAACTCCGGCGAGCTCGCGCCGCTGCCTCGGGATCCATGCCCTGAAACCCTAGATCTGTTTTTCGGGAGGTGATATTTCATCTGTCCTATTTCCCCTGTTAATATCATGCCCTGTTCAATGTATCATAACTCCATGCATACTGCTCCATTTCGTGCGTATCATATGTCAACTTGTTCGCTGTGAGATGCTCTACATTTCATTCCATTGTGCCATGTTTGTTTGAGCTCATCTTGATGCCTGAATCATCGTTGCAAGAGTGCTATGTGATGTTAACCTGCTGAAACTGTTATAACTTGGTGATTTGTCCTTTTTGTTGCATTGGTTGTGTGCATCCTTTGAGCTTGATGTCTACATGTGTTTTGTACTATGACATGCCATCTTTACAGTGTTGCAATCCATGTATTTTTGTGAGTCTTGTAGTGACTGCATCAAGCTTGTGAAGTAGGGTGCTTGTTGTTTCTGTTTTGCTAGACTGTTTCTGCTATATGATGATGCTATGTAAACCTGCTGCTACAAGTCATTCTATGCATAATATGGATATGTTAACTAAGGATGTTTTGTTGTAAATGTCTTGATCTATCCATTCATGCCCCTTGTTGCATTTATATCCTGATGTAACTTGTTGTTATCTTGCTCCAAACTTGCTAAATAATGTTGCTGTCAGCCTGATTAACATTAAGTTCAGTTTTGCCATGTGCTTTATTAGTGATCCAAGCATGCTATGAACTTGCTCTTGCCATTCTTAGCTTCATAAACATGTATTATTACTGTTGGTCACCTTGCCATGCTATGTATTTCTCTGTGGTGGGTGGTACAAGCTCACCAACATGCCTACTTATTGTTGTTCCTGCCATGTATGAATCTGTCATATCACTTGCTATGTTTACATGGGTGCCATCATATTTTCTGTGCCCTTTTGGCTCATGGTCAGTAAGTGACTTTTGTTTTATGCAATTATTAGATTCATGACATGCCTTTGTTTGCCATGTTGAGTTCCTGTAGCATGTTGTTTGATAGCTCTAAACATTGCAACCTGATGTTATTTCTGCTAATGTCTGAAACTGTTATTATTTGCTATCTTGCCATGTCATTTTGAGCATGTTCTAGTGATTTCTGGAGAGAGCTCGGTGTTCATGTTTTGTCATGCTTTACCAGTAATTCATGTCCATGCCTTTTGTTCTTACATTGAGGTGTTGTAGCGTATTGTTTTGATGCTTGCTAGATGCCTAGTTGCTGTTTTGGATAGCTTGTCCTTTAAACTTGTATAGAGTGTATGTGTTGAACCGTTGCTCCGTTTTGAGTGTGCTCTATATGAAATTTGCTTAGAATTGCATGTACTTTCATATTATCATGTTGCATCCTTGTTTTGAGGTGTTATCTTGATGTTTGTATGCATTTTGCATCAATGCCATGTTTAACTTGTTTTGCTCATATCTTCTAGGCCGTAGCTCCGAATCTAATGAACTTTATATGTAACTTGACTAGAATTTCGTGTAGTTCATCGTGGTGCATGTTAACTTGCTGTTTAACAACTTTAACATAAGGTTTATTCAGTTCTGTACCAATTTCTAAATTTGCATATGAGGACTTACCGGAATTGTTATATGTTGTTTCCAGCCTCATTTAAACTTGCCTTGATGTGTTGTTCTTGTTTGTATCATCTCTTGCCATGAGTAGCCTCATCTAGCCTTGATGTGTTGTTCTTGTTTGTATCATCTCTTGCCATGAGTAGCCTCATCTAGCCTTGTCATGCATCATGCTTGGATGTGCATCATGTCTTGTCTATGTGTGGTGTGTTTACTATGTTGTGTGCTTCTTCTCGATAATTCCCGTTTCGTTGCGATCGTGAGGATTTGTTTGTCTACTCTTGGTTCGTCTTCGTGGCTTCATCTTCTTCATGGACTCGTTCTTCTTCCTTGCAGGATTTCAGGCAAGATGACCGCTACCCTGGATCTCACTACTATCATTGCTATGCTAATTGCTTCGCTCTATTGCTATGTTGCGCTACCTACCACTTGCTCTTCAAGCCTCCCAAATTGCCATGAAACCTCTAACCTTTGTCACCCTTCCTAGCAAACCGTTGCTTGGCTATGTTACCGCTTTTGCTCAGCCCCTCTTATAGCGTTGTTAGTTGCAGGTGAAGTTGAAGATTTCCCCATGATGGACAGGATTATGTTGGGATATCACAATATCTCTTATTTAATTAATGCATCTATATACTTGGTAAAGGGTGGAAGACCGGCCTTATGCCTGGTGTTTTGTTCCACTCTTGCCGCCCTAGTTTCCGTCATACCGGTGTTATGTTCCCGGATTTTGCGTTTCTTACGCGGTTGGGTGATTTATGGGACCCCCTTGACAGTTCGCTTTGAATAAAACTCCTCCAGCAAGGCCCAACCTTGGTTATACCATTTGCCTCACCTAGCCCATTTTCCCTTGGGTTTCTGGAGCCCGAGGGTCATCTTTATTTACCCCCCGGGCCAATGCTCGTTGAGAGTGTTGGTCCAACCTGTCAGCCGCCGGTGGCCACCTGGGGCAACTCCGGGATGGCCTACCGGAAGTTTGGACAATCCGGTGTGCCCTGAGAACGAGATATGTGCAGCTCCTATCAGGATTTGTCGGCACATTCGGGCGGCTTTGCTGGTCTTGTTTTACCATTGTCAAAATGTCTTGTAAACCGGCATTCCGAGACTGATCGGGTCTTCCTGGGAGAAGGTATATCCTTCGTTGATCGCGAGAGCTTATCATGGGCTAAGTTGGGACACCCCTGCAGGGTATAAACTTTCTAAAGCCGTGCCCACGGTTATGGGCAGATGGGAATTTGTTAATGTCCGGTTGTAGATAACTTGACATCAGATCCGAATTAAAATGCATCAACTGTGTGTGTAGCCGTGATGGTCTCTTTTCGGCGGAGTCCGGGAAGTGAACACGGTCTTTGGGTTATGTTTGACGTAAGTAGGAGTTCAGGATCACTTCTTGATCATTGCTAGCTTCACGACCGTTCCTTTTGCTTCTCTTCTCGCTCTTGTTTGCGTATGTTAGCCACCATATCATGCTTAGTCGCTGCTGCAACCTCACCACTTTACCCCTTCCTTTCCCTTTAAGCTTTGCTAGTCTTGATACCCATGGTAATGGGATTGCTGAGTCCTCGTGGCTCACAGATTACTACAACAACAGTTGTAGGTACAGGTTATGCGATGATCTTGACGCGAGAGTGATGTTTGCTTGCTTGGAGTTCTTCTACTTCTTCTTCGATTAGGGGATAGGTTCCAGGTCGGCAGCCTGGGCTAGCAGGGTGGATGTCGTTTGAGTTTCTATTTGTGTTGCATCCATAGTCGGATGGTGCTCTTATGTATGATGATGTTGTATTCGTGTGGCCTTGTATGCCTTTTGTATGTATCCCCATCTATTATGTAATGTTGATGTAATGATATCCACCTTGCAAAAGCGTGTCAATATGCGGTTCTATCCTTGGTGGGGCCTTCGAGTCTCTTTAGGATAGTATCGCATATTGGGCGTGACAGAGGTGTTGGTATAGATCGTGGTGATGATGATGGCCCCCGGCGGCGTTCCGGCGCCATTGGAAAGAAGGGGGAGAGAGAGCCCCGTCTTCTTCTTCTTCCTTGACCTCCTCTGGTCCTTGGCTTCCATAGCTTGGGAGGGGTGAGAGCCCCTCCGAGATTGGATCTATTTCTCTGTTTCTTTGTTCCCGGATCCTTCCCCTTCACCGTTTCTTTTATATCTGGAGGTCCGTAACTCCGAAAGGGGTGAATATTTCACCCAGATTTTTCTCATAAAATTAGCTTTCTTGCGGCAAAAGAAGAGCGTCAACCGCCTTACGGGTGGCCCACAAGAGTGCCAGGCACGCCCAGGGGGGTGTGCGCGCCCCCCTGTCTCGTGGACACCTCGGACACCGTTTCGCATTGATTCTTCCTCCGGGAAATCCCAAATATTCCAAAATAATTCTCCGTCCATTTTTATCCCGTTTGGATTTCGTTTGATATTGGGTTTCTGCGAAACATAAAACATGCAATAAACAGGAACTGGCACTGGGCACTGGATCAATATGTTAGTCCCAAAAATTGTATAAAAAGTTGCCAAAAGTATATGAAAGTTGAATAATATTGGCATGGAACAATCAAAAATTATAGATACGACGGAGACGTGTCAGCCACCATGTGCTAACCAATAAGACATGCTGAACAAGTGGGAGGACGCATCTTTGCACAAGGTGAAGGAGAAAGATGTCAACATCCTGCCATGTTGGTGTAGAGATGTTTGCAGGGTGAAGGTGTCCACCGACCGAAACAAATCATGGACGGAAGGGTGGAGATATTTTGTATGCCTAAACTATACTTATGATCGTGCACTTCCAACTAACGCCTATGACCAACCACCAGTAAGCTCGAGAAGTAAAATGTTACTCTCGAATGTGTGTCAACAGTAACAAAAATTTTGAATGCAGTCACCGCCTCCTCTATGCAAGTACTTCATGTGGATTGATCATGAAGTGCCAGAAGATGCCCAACAGGACCAATATCAAGATTGTCTTTGGCGGCAGCGGCGGTTCAAAGAATCATTTCGAAGAGGCTTGGAGGAAGAGTGTCATCAGAAGGAGAGGATGGAGCGGAAGAAATGAGAGGAGGAGAGGGCACGCCAAGCGAAACTTGCTCATTGGGAGGAAAGGTCAAGAAAGCTTGCAAAGGCTCGCGAGGCACAAGAGGAGGACTTGCCACGTGACAAGAAGGCGAAATGGCCTCACTCTACTCAGTTGGGACTTCGCTTCGGTGCACTCGTCTTGAAACCGGATGTATCCATGTCGTATTTGTCATGAACTTTCTTCTAGGGCAAGATGCCATTTGTATTCAACTATGTCATACTAGGCCAATTTGTCATTTATGATGAATGTGTCGTGAACTATGTCGTAGTAATGTTTGAATTGTCTTAAGTGATGAACTCATCGACATAAAATTTGTGTTTGTTCAAATTGTTGTGATGCTCAAGTTATTGTAAGTGTTGTGATGTTCCGGTGAATTGAAATTGCTGTCAACTTTGTTTTTGCAGTAAACAGCAGTGCAGCGCCCAAAGCACAGGCACTGCATTCTACAGTGCAGCGCCCAAGGGAGAGGCCTCACATAGTATGTAACATCCCAATTTTCAATTTGGATGTTATACATAGATCATTCATATGCATTTCATATTTTATTGCATTTGGTTGTGATCCAAGAAATCTTAAGCAACTCAAGGACCCAAGGAGAGAGTTGGAGGTTTCATTTAAATTTTCATTTTTGAATTTATTCAAATTTGAAAAAAATGGATCAATTTTATTTTCAACAATTTCTTTCCAATAATTTCAAAACAATAAAAATAAATTTGAGAAGATAAAATGACTTCTTCAAAACGGAGGAGAAATATTGGAAAATAAATTTGGAAGTCAAATTATTTATTTGAATTTTATTTGCTAGTTTTATTCGGTTGAATTAGAGAAAAACATGCATTTTTAAAAATTGCATTTAGTACAGAAAAATATTCATCTTGTCCCAAATATTAGGTAGGGATGGTGAAAATTGTTTCTGAAATTTTTAGGATTTTTTTATTTTTTTTTATTAGAATTTTTGTCGCGACACTGTTTAAGAAAAGAGTCATGCGCGCCGACTGGGCCGGCCCAGGCGAGCCAGGCAAAGCCCAGCCGCCAACCACCATCGTAGGGGCTCTACTCTATACCCCTTTACCTATGCACGGGCAGTCAGAGCCGCGCCTGCGGCCACACTTAGCAGGGCAAAGGAGGGAAGCCGAAGCCACGAGACAATCAAGGCAATGCCAAGACGGAAACACAAAGAGCAAGAGGGCAAGGTGGACCAGCCCCCCCCCCCCCGGCAAGACCTTTGCCGGGATGGCCTCCACAGCCCCGGCAAGGGCCTTGCCGGGACGACTTGCCTAACACCAGCAGAGCGCGCCACCCTTGAGCCCAAGGTTTCCAACATCATCAAACCAAATTGAAACCAAGGCTCGGGAGGCACCTCCATGGTGGCATGCAGATCTTTGTGAAGATCATTAACACACAAGATCAGACGAGGACCAGAAGACGACGATCCTCGGCAAGATCCTTTGCCAAGGAAACCCATGAGGCCTCTGGCAAGATCCTTGCCGGGGACGACCGCAGTGCCGCGGCAAGACACTTGTCGGGGCCCCGGCAAGACCCTTGCCGAAGACGTCAACCCAGCCAGCAAGGCGAGCTGCCAGCCCAGCCAGCAAGGCAAGCACCTGCGTGGCGACGTGCGCGGCCTCGAGGCCAACTCAGCAAGCACCTGCGTGGTGGCATGCAGATCTTCATGAAGACACTGCCACCGCGCCAGCTCAGTAGCCTGCCAGCCTACATGGCACTACCCACCTCGCTGGCCTGGGTGCGTGTCGAAGCAGGGCGAGGCGGCAACAAAGCGAGGGGACACCTCAGGGGCGCATTTAATCCGTCTTGTCCCATAATGACAGGCGATAAGCTTGTACACTGTACCCTTTCCACCTCCTGTGTGCCCTTGTGGCGCCTCCTTCGACTATAAAAGGAGTCCCAAGGCGTACTGGAGAGGGCTTCGGCTCTTTGAGCAAAATCACGCATTGTAGCTAGCTCAAGAACACCGAAATACACACCAAAGCAGGACTAGGGTATTACGCGATCCCCGCGGCCCGAACCTGGGTAAACGACCTTTCTGCTGGCTCTTAGACCCACTCTTCTCACAACCCCACGCCTGCCGACCATAGTAGGGATTCCGTTGATCCCATAGGTGTCGTTCCCACTGACATCTTGGGCGCGCCAAGTAGGGGGCGCAGTTGTGAGAATCTGGTTTAGCAGCTAGTCTAGTAGTTCTTCGTCGCCATGGCTCCCAAGAGGAAGACGACCATGGTGATCGGTTCATCTAGAGGCGGACTGCCCGTACCGGTGAGGGCGAGTAGTGGGGCGGTCTCGGACAGAACCCGGGGCGCAACCCAAGAACACCCACATCGCTCTAACAATCCAGGCCTGGCGAGTGGCATTGTTCGTGCACAAGATGACAGGCCGCACACCGCAAATCCCGAAGATGGAGCTGGGGCCCCCGCGGGCGGCACAGGGCCCTCCCAGGGCATCGCCATGCCACCTACCGGCGGCACGGCGGCCTCTAAGACACCTACGCTGGCGCCCCCGGCGCGCTCTTCCCAAGTTGTGCGCGATGAGCAGTGTCACCACGCTGGTGACCCAGGGCACCGCCGTGGGAAGAGTCCTGCGCGTCCTTCGCGGGACGAGGGAGGCCAGCATGCACGCCGAGGTGCTGGCGAAAATGGTGGATAGCCGCAGGGCCGTGATAGAGCTCCTTCTAACGTGGTTAGGAGTTGGAGCGCGTCACGATCCATGCAGCTTTCGCCGCCGCCGACACCAGCAGAAGCTCTGGTGCGCGTGCAGCTGGTCCTCGACTTTCCTCCTGCTGCGGAGAAGCTCGACGAGTGGAGAGCCACCGTCCGGAGCCTCGTCGGCATCGCCAACAAAGATGAGCCGCGACCAGCGGGGCCCATTGGCCGACGCTCCGTCGAGCCACCGCATGCCAGTGGAGGAAGAGCCGGAGGTGATGCAGCCACGGTGCACTCTCCACCCCCACGCTAGTTACCGCGGGTTTTGATCCATCGTGATGACGCTTGTGATCACATTTCCATAGCATCGTCCGATACATGGACCCACCGCGATCAGCGCCAAGTTCTTCAGGAGCGAGCCCTCGAATACGCTCGAACCACCATTGAGCGCCGGTGTGATGCATGCCACCAGTCAGATAGGCGGGCAAGGCCCACTATGGACCACCCGGCACCGGGAGGCTACGGTGGCTTACCCTATGAGGTGGGTTGCCTAGCCTTTACCCGTGAGCTGCGGTAGTTCCAGTGGCCCTCCCACCGCATGTTCAAGCAAGACTCACCCGTCGAAGTTCCTCAGCATCTACATCATTGTGACGCAAGCTACTGGAGCCCGCGACGACAAGGTGCTTGCCAATTACTTCCCGTTGGCGCTCAAGCCCAATGTCATGTCATGGTTGATGCACTTGCCAGTGGATTCCATTTCTTCTTGGTCGGATTTGTGTCATGAGTTTGTTGGCGCCTTCACTAGAGGCCATCAAGCTCATGGCCAGGCAAGCGATTTGCATATCATCCCCCAGAAGGAAGGAGAAAACCTGCGCAAGTACATCCAGAGGTTCAGCCGAGTGCAGTACAACATCCCAGACGTTCACCCTGCTGCCGTGATTAGCGCATTCCATCAGAATGTGCGTAACCGCAAGATGCGTGGAGAGCTGGCGATGAACAATGTCAAAGATGTGGCCGAATTTTATGTTCTGGCCGATAGGTGCGCTCGAGCTGAAGAGGGGAGGAAGTACCCCGGCGAGGACGCCGGTGCGAAAACCGACTCCACGGACGACGACACTACCGCCCTGACGAAGAAGGGCCGGCACCATAACAGAAAGCGCAAGGGCAAGACTGTGCTTGCCGTCGAGGGTTCCGACGACATTGGCACTGCCAAGAAGACCAAGGCGAGCGACCCCGGCAAGGAAGTTGCCGGGTGTGCCGCTTGCCGGGCCATGGCAGCTACCGACAAGCAGTATTGCAAGATCCACCGCACCAAGGGCCACGACCTCCAAAACTGCCGACAAGTTGAGCTGCTTGCTAAGAAGCGAAAAGCTGAATACGAGAGGTGGGACGAGGAGAAAGGCCAGGACGGTGCCGAGGGATCCGGCAGGAAGCGTGGCGGCCAAGGAGGCTGCCGCGGAAAGGATAACCACAAGAGAGGCCCGCCTGGAGCCGCGACAAGAAGCAGGAAGACGATGATCATGACGGGGACGATGAGTCCGGCGACCACGAGTTTTAGAAAGCTACAGAGGCCATGTGCATCAACGGTGGTGCCTCGCTGCACACCTCTCACTGCCAACTCAAGCAGTGGGCGCGTGAAATCACAGCGGTGGAGCCATCACTCGACGCACGGAAGCCACTGATGTGGTTCAGCATGCCTATCATCTTTGACACCGAGGACCACCTTGATCACACAACTACGGTCGGGTGTTTGCCATTGTTGGTTTCACCAATGATCCGCAACCTCAAGGTGATGAAGATGCTAGTTAATGGCGGGGCCGGTCTGAACTTGATCTCGCTTGTCGTGGTCGAAAGGCTGCAGATTCCTGATGGAGATCTCGAAGAGACGGGCACGTTTCAAGGGGTCAACCCGGGAAGAAGCCAGCCGAAGGGCAAGGTCATGCTGCCCGTGACGTTTGGAGGCGAGTTGAACTACAGGACGCAGAGGATTGCCTTTGATGTAGCTGAGATCCCCTTGCCTTACAACCGGATTTCGGCCGCCTGACGCTAGCCAAGTTCATGGCGGCATCACATTACGCCTACAACACGCTGAAGATGCATGGGACGATGAACATCATCACCGTCCCCTCTGACAAGAAGGATGCACTGATGCGTGCTGACCAACTCTACCGGGAGGCAGTTGCAGCGACTGCCGCAAAGGAACTTGCTCCTGCCGCTGAAGCCCTGGGAGGGAAGAAGACCGGCGAGACCTCTCGCACCCATCCGACAAGCGCACCTCTTCGGAGTGTTGTGCCCCCGTTGAGAACATGCTAGAGAGCTCCACCAGCAAGAGCAAGAGATCCAGAGCTGCACCACCAGAGACCAAGAAGGTGTCTGTCAAGGAGTCAGCACGGGAGGAGCTTTCACCATAAGCTCCACCCTCGGTAGCAAATAGGAAGGCGAGCTTGTCACTTTCCTGCGGGCGAATGTCGATGTGTTTGCATGGCAGGCATCCGAATCCCCGACGTTCCCAAGGAGGTGATTGAGCACCATCTTGTTCTCTGTCCTCATGCGCGGCCCGTCAAGCAGAAGGTCAGGATGCAAGCTCTGGAAAGGTAGGAGTTCATCACAGAAGAGATAAGAAAACTAGGTGGCAGGCTTGGTGAGAGGAGTACTCCATCCGACGTGGTTGGCCAATCCGGTGGTGGTGCGCAAGGCAAACGGGAAGTGGAGGCTGTGTATTGATTACATAGATATCAATAAAGCCTGTCCAAAAGACCCTTTCCCGCTGTCGTGCATCGACCAGATTGTTGACTCCACGGCCGGGTGTGACCTATTATCATTCCTCGACGCCTACTTAGGATATCATAGAATTTTCATGACGAGAGAAGATGAAGAGAAGACAGCATTCATCACCCCATGTGGTACGTATTGCTTTTTACGGATGCCTTTTGGGTTGAAGAGTGCTGGCTCAACCTTTGCAAGAGTAGTCCAAATTGGTTTTGAGCCCCAGCTACATAGAAATATGGAAGCTTATATGGTTGACATTGTGGTCAAAACCAAGGACAAGGCCACACTTGTGCAAGATTTGGAAGAGACGTTTACAAATTTGCACGAGATCAACCTCAAGCTGAACCCTGAGAAGTGTGTCTTCGGCGTCCCATCCGGCAAGCTTCTCGGGTTCTTTGTATCACAATGTGGGATCGAGCCGAACCCAGACAAGATCAAGGCCATTGAACAGATTGAGGCACCTAGGCGGATTAAGGATGTGCGTCGGCTCACTGGCTGCGTTACCGCCATGAGCAGATTCATCTCCAAGTCTGCTGAGCGTGCCCTTCCCTTTTTCAAAATCTTGAAAAAGGCAGGCCCAATGGAGTGGACCTCAGAGGCCAAAGCAGCACTGCAAGACTTGAAGAAATACCTCTCCTCCATGCCGATACTGGTTGCTCCTAAACCACAAGAGCCACTGCTACTGTATCTAGCGGCAACGAATCAAGTGGTCAGCGCCGCACTAGTGGCACAGAGGGAGGTTGACGAAGGGGCAGTGGCAGCGGCAGGTGTCGGTGTCAAAACCGGCGGATCTCGGGTACGGGGTCCCGATCTGTGCGTCTAAGGCTAATGGTAATAGGAGGCAAGGGGGCACGATGTTTTACCCAGGTTCGGGCCCTCTCGATGGAGGTAAAACCCCACTTCCTGCTTGATTGATATTGATGATATGAGTATTACAAGAGTTGATCTACCACGATATCATAGAGGCTAAACCCTAGAAGCTAGCCTATGATGATTATGATTGTCCCTATACAGACCAAACCCTCCGATTTATATAGACACCGAAGGAGGCTAGGGTTTACACAGAGTCGGTTACAAAGAAGGAAATCTAATATCCGGATTGCCAAGCTTGTCTTCCACGCAAAGGAGAGTCCCATCCGGACACGGGATGAAGTCTTGAGTCTTGTATCTTCACGGTCCATCAGTCCGGCCAAAGTATATAATCCGGCTGTCTGGATACCCCCTAATCCAGGATTCCCTCAGTAGCCCCTGAACCAGGCTTCAACGACGATGAGTCCGGCGCGTAGTTTGTCTTCGGCATTGCAAGGTGGGTTCCATCTCCGAATACTCCAAAGTAGACTAAGGATTGTGTCCAGCTCTGCGAGATAATTTCCGCACACCACCGTAGAGGGCATAACACTTCACAAATTTGATCTGTTGACAACAATTTTTTCCTTAACGGTGTGCCCCTACACCGTGACCTGGTCCAGCATGGACCGGTTTTTCTCAGCCTGCCTCGATACGCGTTGTGAGGCGGTTTCCTTGGCACACCTTGCCAGAACAGAGATCATGTTCCTCTTATCGCGGGATCTTCCATTAATACAGGCGCGTGCAACCCCACAATGCCTGTTGGTATGACTCCGTGTTTTTAGGTAAGCCCCAAGCGGTTACGCTAAGGATGCTTGATATTCACCCCCTTTGTAGAGGGGCCGAGGCTTATCCCTCTTCTTCACCACTCTTGCATCTTTTCTCATCTCGAGTTCTAACACCTGAAGCCCAAGCTCAAGCACTTCGGATCTTCAATCATGTCCGGATCCAACCTTCAAGGCCGGTGGACGGCCTCCTTGGTCACAGAGGAGGACATCGCGAAGATTAGGGAGGTCAGATATCTGAACGCCGACATCAAGCACAGGCTTCCTGCTCCAGGGAAGGTCATCCCTACTCCCGATCCCAACGAGAGCGTTGTATTTGTTCCTCACTTCCTCCGCGGCTTAGGCTTCACCCTTGATCGCTTTGTGAGAGGGCTCATGTTCTATTACGGGCTAGATTTTCATGATCTAGCTCCGGACGCCATCCTTCACATCTCGTCGTTCATCATTGTGTGTGAAGCTTTTCTCCACGTCACCCCGCACTTCGGCTTATGGCTCAAGACCTTCAATGTGAAGTCGAAGATGATTGAGGGGCGACACCCGGAGTGCGGAGGTGTTGTAATAAGCAAGAACACCGACGCCCCATGGCCAGAGGGTTCCTTCCCAGAGGTGTCCGATCTATGGCAGCAGAGGTGGTTTTACGTCACGGCTCCCAGAGGCACAAAGTGGGTGGCTTCCCCTGACTTCTGTTCGGGCCCTCCGCCTCATATGGCGTCATGGGCCAATGCAGGACGGGATTGGGGGCCTACTAATGATGTACCAACATTGCAGAGCCGCATCCGGGAGCTTCTTGAGAGGGACATTAGCCTTGTCAGCATAGTTCAGGTAATGCTAGTCCAACAGATGTTGTCGTGCAAACGCCAGCCTCTCCGGATGTGGGAGTTCAATCCAGAAGGTCAGCGGACTATTCTGCACTTCTTCGGCCTGACACTCGAAGGGATGTGTAAGTTATTCTTTGGACCACAAGTAAAGTGTCCGGACACCACCGAGGATGCGGCCTGAGCTGCAACCGCCCAGATACCCAAGTAAGTAACCCAAAAACCAAACACTTTGTTTATATTTATCATAACATTATTCTAAAAATCCTCTGTGGCTAGGAATGGCTCAGCAAGATGGAGAGAATCAGGTGTCCGGCGCCACTTCCCGAAGGCTCGCCTAGTCCCGCCATAGCCAAGATGCTTGGTCGTGTGCTAAGTAAAGTGCCCTCGGGGAAAGACGAAGGGAAGAACAGGGAAGCAGAACTTCAAACATTCCACATCCAAACCGGGGGAATTTCTACCTCCCCAAAGGAGGATAGTCGGGGAGGGGAATCCAAGGTCTCCTCCCCTCGCGGGAAGAAGAGGGCCACCTCCGAAGACTTGGAGACGGAGGTGCCCAGACAATGGAAGAAAACTTCACCAGGGGGCCCTGCCCTGAAGGGCGTCTTCACCGTGCCATGCCCGCAAATGGGCCAGCCCTCAGCCGAGCTGTAAGTTAATCGTAAATACAAAGCTAGTGCTTCCTCCTCCGGGAACAGTAACCAGGATCCATTCTTTGCAGTCCGGCTAGCAGCTCTTCTCGACAGAGTTCATCTTCGGGGGATCTCCTTCCAGAGATGGTGGAGAGTGAAACCCCACCAACCTCTCCGCCTCATGGGCGAGCGACCCCAAGGTGTCATCACGGAGGAGTCCAGATTTGCCGAGACCAGAAGCTAGTACTTCGGCCGCCCTGAGCCCGGAGTGTTCGGCTCCCACGGGGGGCGACAAGAAAGGTCCGGCACATTTCGGCGACCAGACGGATACGCTGACGGGCCTTCTAGAGCGAGCTGCTCTCTCGGAGGATCACCGTTCATTAATGAGCATGGTGCTTGGGAGGATTTCATCCGCCACACGCAGGTTGAATGAACCTTTTACGAGCCTGCTTAGAGGCTTTGAGGTATGTAATGAAATACATAATTCTCGATTGTGGCGCACGCCCTAGGTGTGCTCCATATGGATAGTAGCCCCTGAGACTCTGGTTGCCAGCCCAAGGCGGCAAACGGAGGATCACATCATTGAATAATGATCATACTGTATTTATGCACAGGTGGCTAAGGGTCCGGCAGCCGACCGGTCCGTTGAAGTCGCCGAACTGAGGCGACAGATTGGATTTATTGATGCCGATATCACAGTTGTGAAGGAGCGGCTTAACGAGTCACAAGGTATGTGCTCTGGTTTCCTTATTTGTTATAGGAAAAACTAAGAGGAGCATAATGTTAATGTTATATGCTTGAACTGTAGACGGAGTTGCTATCGTGGAAGCCGTGAGGGCGGAACTTGCCATGGCCAAGGAACAAGCCCGGGCTAGCAATACGGCTGCCCTAAAGGCGGCCGAAGAGTTGAGAGTTGAATAGGCTGCTCATCGCCGAAGCGAAGACAAAATAGCCGAGATGGCTGTGGAGCTGAAAAACGCTGCCGACCGGTATGAGCTCCTTGAGAAAGAGAATAAGGCTAATTCGGCTGAGCTGAAGAAGGCACTTGATGCGGCCAAGAAGACGCGGTCTGAAATTAGGGATGCACAGGAGGAGCTTCGACAGGCCGGAGAAATCACGGTTGGAAACCCCTATTTGTTGCGGATGAAGTTTAGATCCGACATACGCTCCTCTGGATCGACGCTGGAGCCCTGCAGACGCGTATGCGGATTTGGCGAAGAGTACGGCTGATGCGGCCAAGTTTTTCGAGGGTCAAAAAGATAATGAAGTGGAAAAGCTGTCCTGGTCGCAATTAGTGCTCCAACGCGCCCATTGCCATTGAGTGAGAGGATGGCTGCTGTGGCCGAGCTCCATAGGTTGTCCTGTCTTGCAATGCGGTCTGTAATAAACCATCTATGGCTGAAGGGGCCTAAGCCAGACAGTTATTTTGGTTTAGTGCAACAATTCCTTGGTGCCATATCGCGGATCGATGCCATGAAGAGGTCGGCATGCATAGAGGGTGCACGGATGGCTCTTGCCCGCGTTAAAGCATATTGGACAGACATGGAGGCCACCATCAATCCGGCGGGAGGCCAGGATCCGGCCGAGCACTACTTGGAGCAGGTAGCAGAAGGTGCTCGCTTAATAGAGGCTCAGTGCTCAAAGAATGTCATGTTCGAGTGACAAATTGTTTCATTGTAAAAACAATGTTATTTTAATTATGGAGGCTATGTTTATACTTTTCACCCGAAAGTGTTATTGTGCCTCCTGTGCGGCCGCTTTATGTATATATGCAATTTTGAAAGTTAGCAGTCGTTGGCTTCAGCCCCCACACATATAATTTGGGGGTGTTCGCGAAAATATGTGTAATCACACTTGATCCAATGTCTTGGTCCATTAAGGAGGTGATCGCACGTCGAACTAGGCAACCGGACTACACAGCTTTAACACTTTCAGTTAGCCATAGGAGTTTGACGGTGGGGCTACTATGTAGCCCCTTGTACTTTTGTGTGCATCCGAATACGGGCGCGCATGTACATGACCGGGAAACGTCCCTTCCTTAATGCGGAGGAATCCTAAAGATTCCGCTAAGTCTTCGATTGGTTGAATAGTCTCTTGCTATATCATGACAATTAGTTTTCGGCTTTCTTTACTGAGGTGCTCGTCTGGAATAACCAGGGCACAATCGCAGTAGTTCTCCTTTTGCCGCCTTAGCCAATAAGAACGGAACGTAAGGCGGCAAACCCAGGAGCCGGGCAAACCCAACATTTGACCAAAGACATGATTCGGAGTTGATGCATATAAGGCCAAACTTGCGACGCCGAACACTCCCGAAGGTATTCGGACTTTATAACATATACTGGGCTGAGTAACGCCCTTTATTATGAACCCTGTGTTTCCAGGTATGTGCATTAGTCTGTCGTGGCGAAATGCCAATAACGGCAGTATCCTCTGTGGGTGTAGTACCCATGGGATGTGTAAGCAACAGGAGACAATAAAGAAGGTTTACACAGGGGCTTAATCTAAAGAGAAACCTTTGAGCGGGGCCCTGCTGCACGTCTGCGCCTTTGTCTCTGTTGTGCCGTGTCCTAGAAGGGTATCGCACGAATGGTGTCTGTAAAAAGGAAAACTCATGTAGAAGAGTATGACGTAAGCGTGCGAAGAGTTGGCTATCATCAATGGATAGTAAAAGTGTAAGACATTGGCCTATTAATAAGGTCAAGCAAAGAGTCTGGCTTTATTAAATATCTATAGCCCCTGGTGTCCTCTATGGGATTACATGTATTGTGCTCAGCTCATGTTTATCTGGGCCGCCGGACTCATCTAACCGTGTCCGTGGTCTTAACGACCAATCATGCGTTCTGATATTAGAGGCCGCTTAGAGTCCGGCTGCTAGAGCCATCGCATAATCTTCCACGCGTAAGGAATGCTCTGTATTTTCGTTAACGGTAATGACGCCGCGTGGACCGGGCATCTTGAGTTTAAGGTAGGCGTAGTGCGGTACTGCGTTAAAGCGGGCGAAGGCCTTCTCCCGAGCAACACTTTGGAAGGGGGCGATGGTGAAGAGTAGTTCTTCGCTTCTGAAGTTGCCTGGGGAACCGAATGTCACCTCTAGTACGAGGGAGCCCCTGCAGCGGGCTTCGGCGCCTGGTATCACCCCTTCAAAGGTGGTGTTACTTTGGCTGATTCTGGATGGGTCTATCCCCATCCTGTGGACAGTGTCCTGGTATATTAGATTAAGACTACTGCCGTCGTCCATGAGGACGCGAGTGAGATGGTATCCATCGATTATTGGGTCGAGCACCAAGGCCGCTAATCCTTCATGTCGAATGCTAGTCGTGTAGTCCCTGTGATCGACGGTGATTGGGCAGGCCAACCAGTGGGTAAGTTTGGGGGCGACGGGCTCTATGGCGTACGCGTCTCTGAGCGTGCGTTTGCGCCTTCTCGTGGGTATGTGAGTCATGTGGATCATGTTTACTGTTTTTACCTCTGGTAGGAATTTTTTCTGTCCCCCAGTGTTCGGCTGGCGAGGCTCATCCTCGTCTTCACTTGGTGTTTCCCTTCCCTTATGTTCAGCATTTAATTTGTCGGCCTACATAAAGACCCAGCATTCTCTGTGAGTGTGGTTCGCAGGTTTTTCGGGGGTTCCATGAATTTGGCACAGTCTGTCCAAGACTTTGTTCAGGCCGGACGTCCCTCTTTGCTACCTTTAAATCGCTTCTTTTGTTGATCGGGTCGAGAGCCTCTAAATCCAGCGTTGATCGTTGTGTTGTCCGGACTTTCTTCCTTGTTTCGTCGTTTATTTTTATTGCGCCGCGGCTTCCCGTTGCCATCCCTGATTTCGGATGTACTTGGGTCGCTGGTGCCTCTACGGGCCAACCAGCTGTCTTCACCCGCGCAAAAGCGAGTCATAAGGCTTGTTAAGGTTGCCATTGTCCTCGGCTTTTCTTGGCCGAGGTGTCTGGCAAACCACTCGTCCCGGATACTGTGCTTGAAGGCCACTAGGGCTTCGGCATCCGGACAATCGACAGTTTGATTCTTCTTAGTGAGGAATCTGTTCCAAAGCTTGCAGGCGGACTCTTCGGGCTGTTGAATTATGTGACTTAAATCGTCCGCGTCCGAAGGTCGGACATAGGTCCCTTGAAAACTGGCCCTGAAAGCTTCCTCGAGTTCCTCCCAACTTCCAACTGAATTTTCGGGGAGGCTTTTCAACCAGTGCTGAGCTGATCCCTTCAACTTGAGGGGAAGGTATTTGATGGCGTGGAGGTCGTCCCCATGAGCCATGTGGATATGTAGGATAAAATCCTCAATCCAGACCCCGGGGTCTGTCGTTCCGTCATATGTCTCTATGTTCACAGGTTTAAAACCCTGTGGAAATTCGTGGTCCAGTACCTCTTCAGTGAAGCACAGAGGGTGAGCAGCCCCTCTGTATCTGGACGTGTTGTGGCATGCCGTCGGCTGTTGTTGTGTCCGGTGCTGATTCCGAACTGGTACTCGATCAGTCTGATCATTTTGGTGACTATAGTCCTGCGCCGGGGCGTGTCCTCTAGATCCGTAGATGGACCTCGTCGCGCCGGCCTTTTTATCTAGGATCTCACGTAAATCGTGTGCGGCGTCAGTAGTTGCTCTATTGCGGTTATGAAGTGGTTGGTCCGGCCTACTGGCCGTATTGTTCTTCGGTGGAACGGCCTCGTCGTCGAATTCTGGCAGCAGCTTGCGCTTTGGGTAGCTCTTTGTGTGGCGATCGTTGCCGTATTTTTCTTTAGTGTCTAGCACTTTATTCCACCTGCGATTGAGCGTTTCCTGTGCGGCTTTAAGCCTTTGCTTCTGCTTCTTTAGACTTCTCACAATGGCCATAAGCCTTCTGTGGAGGTTATCTCGTTCCAAACGTGTTTTCGGGATGATGAATGCGTCATCGTCCGGACTGTGCTCCTGTCCTGGGGCAGTTTGACGAGTTCGTCCCTCGGGATCATTGTGATCGGGCGTCTGCTTCGGGCTGTGTTTGGCGTGACCTGGCTCATCCTGCTCCATTGCTGGGTCCATATGGTCATTGTTGCCTTCGGAGTTGACTAGGGTGTCGATCTTTCTAGCGCTGTTATCGCTATTTTTACTGTGGCTGGACTTAGAGCGGCGTCTACGCTGTCGTTTTGGCTTTTGTCCGGGGGTTTTATCCTCCATTTTGTCGCCATTGTCCTCCTTAGGCGTGTCCACCATGTATATATCATAAGATGAGGTGGCAGTCCAGTGCCCCATGGGTGGTGGTTCTAAATCGTCTCCTGCGCCGACGTCTATACCGTTGGTGTCATCAGAGTCGAAGTCAAGCATGTATGTTACGTCGTCGACAGTGGCTATGAAGTGGGTGGTGGGTGGGCAACGAATTTCTTCATCGCCTTCTTCCCCCTTGAGCCGGACATAGTTCGGCCAAGAGTCTACGGACAAAGAGAGATACTTTAATGAGTTCAGCATGTCGCCGAAGGGCGAGTGCTGGAAGATCCACAGCGGCAAATTCCATTACCGGAGCCCAGCCAGAATCAGCGGGTTCGGGGGTGCGCGGTCTGGGACCTACAACTGGACACAAGTCCAGGGGTCCGGCGACACAGGCTTCCTTGGGGATCAAGTCTGTGTTCGTCTCTACCGCCGGTCAGTGTGCGGCCTCCGGGGCGGGGTCCATCCACCCGTCCTCAGACGACGCAATCTGCCCCGGATTTAGGTCCGGGGCTCCTGCAGGTGCGATATCCCGAGTATTGTTCGACAGTAGGTCTAAACCGTGCTCATTGTGACTGTTCGGCGCTCCTGGCATAGGCCCGAATCCGTCGAAGATCAAGTCTCCGCGGATATCGGCCGTGTAGTTCAAGTTTCCGAACTTGGCCTGATGGCCAGGGGTGTAGCTGTCGATCTGCTCCAGATGGCCAAGCGAATTGGCCCATAGTGCAAAGCCACCGAACACGAAGATCACTCCGGGGAGAAAAGTCTCACCCTGGACCACATTCTTGTTGATGATTGAAGGAGCCATCGAGCCTTGCAGCGACGACACAGAGGAACTCTCAATGAAAGCACCAATGTCGGTGTCAAAACCAGCGGATCTCGGGTAGGGGATCCCGATCTGTGCGTCTAAGGCTAATGGTAACATGAGGCAAGGGGGCATGATGTTTTACCCAGGTTCAGGCCCTCTTGATGGAGGTAAAACCCTACTTCCTGCTTGATTGATATTGATGATATGAGTATTACAAGAGTTGATCTACCACGAGATCGTAGAGGCTAAACCCTAGAAGCTAGCCTATGATAATTATGATTGTCCCTATACAGACCAAACCCTCTGGTTTATATAGACACCGGAGGAGGCTAGGGTTTACACAGAGTTGGTTACAAAGAAGGAAATCTAATATCCGGATCGCCAAGCTTGTCTTCCACGCAAAGGAGAGTCCCATCCGGACACGGGACGAAGTCTTGAGTCTTGTGTCTTCACGGTCTATCAGTCCGGCCAAAGTATATAATCCGGCTGTCCGAATACCCCCTAATCCAGGACTCCCTCGGCACGACTGGCGAATGGCGAGCCAAGGCTCCCCCGGCAGGGCCTAGTCCCGGCAACGCAAGGCCCCCGGCAAGGTCTGGCGCCGGCGGGGCAGGGCCTATGCAACCAAGTGAAGTGGTGCAGAAGAAGAAGATGATGCAGCACCTAGTTTACTTTGTCAGCTCCCTCTTGCAGGGGGCTAGGTCAAGGTAGTCCGATGTGCAGAAATTGCTCTTCGGCCTCCTTATGGCCTCGAGGAACCTGTGTCATTACTTCCAAGCACACGAGATCACCGTTGTCACCCGCCTCCCGTTAAAACGGATACTGCATAACCCAGATGCAACAGGGAGGATTGTGGAATGGGCCTTGGACTGTCGAGCTTTGGTTTGAAGTTCGAAAGTACTTCAACGATCCAGAGCCGAGTCTTGGCGGAGTTCATTGCAGAGTGGACCTCGATGCCCAACGAAGAGATCCAGGAGACCACTCTCCCCGGCAAGGAAACAAGTCGCAATTGGGTTATGTACTTTGACGGGGCTTTTTTGCTGTGAGGCGCCAGTGCTGGTTTGCTGCTCGTCACACCCACCGGAGAGCACCTCAAGTATCTGATCCAGATGCACTTTCCCAGGGAGATGTCGACGAACAACACTGCTGAATACGAGGGTGAAAGTGCAACTAGCCCTAGGTGGTTTTGGTAATTCATAACAACATATAGCTCATTGAGCTAATGCTATTCCAAGACAAATATTTCAGGAAAGCTCAATGAATGGCATGGCATGGATGATGAAAGTGCATCCCTCAAAATATCAAGGACAAAGGATTGGCTCAAGCTCAAAAGCTCAAGACTCTTCATTTTACATTTTAGTGACCAAGATCACATTGAGTCTATAGGAAAAGCCAATACTATCAAGGAGGGATGAGGTGTTGCTTAATGAGCCTCTTGCTTCAAGTGCTTAGTGATATGCTCCAAAAACCCTCAACTACTTTCTCACATCCACATATGACCTAAACCCAAAGTCAAACTCGGCTCTACCGATTCTATCTATCCGGTGCCACCGAGTTCAAATGTCATAGCCACTGCCACAAACCCTAGGCAAATCGGTCCCACCGATAGGGATCTCGGTCTCACCGAGATGGGATTGTAATCTCTCTGTTTCCCTTCAAAACGTTTCGGTCTAACCGAAGTGAGCGATCGGTCCCACCGAGATTGTAATGTAAACTCCCTGTTTCCCTTTCGTAACATTTCGGCCTCACCGAAATGAGCGAATCGGTCCCACCGAGTTTACCTGACCAACTCTCTGGTTAGCTTATTACCAAAATCGGTCTCACCGAGTTTGTGTAATCGGTCTCACCGAGATTACGTTATTCCCTAACCCTAACCATATCAGTCCTACCGAGTTGCATGTCGGTCCCACCGAAAATCCTAACGGTCACTAGGTTTACTAAATCGGTCCGACCGAGTTTGTTGATTCGGTCCCACCGAGTTTGGTAGATTGTGTGTAATGGTTAGATTTTGTGTGGAGGCTATATATACCCCTCCACCTCCTCTTCATTCGTGGAGAGAGCCATCAAAACAAACCTACACTTCCAACTTACCATTTCTGAGAGAGAACCACCTACTCATGTGTTGAGGCCAAGATATTCCATTCCTACCATATGAATCTTGATCTCTAGCCTTCCCCAAGTTGCTTTCCACTCAAATCTTCTTTCCACCAGATCCAAATCCCATGAGAGAGAGTTGAGTGTTGGGGAGACTATCATTTGAAGCACAAGAGCAAGGAGTTCATCATCAACGCACCATTTGTTACTTCTTGGAGAGTGGTGTCTCCTAGATTGGCTAGGTGTCACTTGGGAGCCTCCGACAAGATTGTGGAGTTGAACCAAGGAGTTTGTAAGGGCAAGGAGATCGCCTACTTCGTGAAGATCTACCGCTAGTGAGGCAAGTCCTTCGTGGGCGACGGCCATGGTGGGATAGACAAGGTTGCTTCTTCGTGGACCCTTCGTGGGTGGAGCCCTCCGTGGACTCGCGCAACCGTTACCCTTCGTGGGTTGAAGTCTCCATCAACGTGGATGTACGATAGCACCACCTATCGGAACCACGACAAAAACATCTGTGTCTCCAATTGCGTTTGAATCCTCCAAACCCTTCCCTTTACATTCTTGCAAGTTGCATGCTTTAATTTCCGCTGCTCATATACTCTTTGCATGCTTCCTTGAATTGTGTGAGATTGCTTGACTTGTCCAAAGATAGCTAAAATCTGCCAAAGTCTAAAATTGGGAAAAGGTTAAGTTTTTAATTGGTCAAGTAGTCTAATCACCCCCCCTCTAGACATACTTCAAGGTCCTACAAGTGGTATCAGAGCTTTGGTCTCCATTTGCTTTGATTTCCATAGCTTTTGGTGGTCATAGCCTTGGTTTCATAACCTAGGAGAGTATGGCGTCTAGCGCGGGAAATTATCACCGTAGAGGTCCTTACTTTGATGGTACTAATTTTGCTAGTTGGAAGCATAAGATGAAAATGCATATTCTCGGACATAACCCCGCCGTTTGGGCTATTGTGTGTATTGGCTTGCAAGGTGAATTCTTTGATGGGAGAGAGCCGAACCGTGAAGCTAGCGCGGAAGAATTGAAGATGCTGCAATACAACGCTCAAGCTTGTGATATCCTCTTCAATGGCTTGTGCCCCGAAGAATTCAACAAAATCAGCCGTCTTGAGAATGCAAAGGAAATTTGGGATACTTTGATTGATATGCATGAAGGTACCGACTCCGTCAAGGAATCCAAGTTGGATGTGCTCCAAAGTCAGCTTGACAAGTTCAAAATGAAGGATGGTGAAGGTGTCGCTGAAATGTACTCTAGGCTTGCTCTTATCACAAATGAGATTGCCGGCTTAGGGAGTGAAGAGATGACCGACAGATTCATCATCAAGAAGATCCTAAGAGCATTGGATGGAAAGTATGATACCGTGTGCACATTGATCCAAATGATGCCAAATTACAAAGATCTCAAGCCAACGGAAGTCATTGGAAGAATTGTTGCTCATGAGATGTCACTCAAGGATAAGGAGGAACTTCACAACAAGTCAAGTGGTGCTTACAAAGCCTCATGTGAAGCCCCCACATCATCAAGTGAGAAACAAACCTTCAATGAAGAATTGAGCTTAATGGTGAAGAACTTCAACAAATTCTACAAGAGTAGAAGCAAAGAAAGAAGCTCTAAGTCAAGGTCCTACAATGACAAAAGATCTTCTAGTCGAGAGCGCAATTGCTACAATTGTGGGAGACCCGGACACTATTCCAATGAGTGTACGGCACCCTACAAAAGAAGAGAAGATTCTCCAAAAAGAAGAAGCAAAAGAGAAGAATCACCACCAAGAGAGAGGAGGAGTAGAGATGATCGTTATGAACGAAGACCCTCACGGAGAAGCAAGGATTCGGAAAGGAAGGACAAGTCATCAAGGAGCTACACAAAACGAAGACATCAAGCTCATGTTGGTGAATGGGTATCCGGCTCCGACTCCGACAATCACTCCGAGAGAAGCTATCACTCCGACTCCGAATATACTCAAGATGAAGGTGTTGCCGGTCTAGCACTTGTGTCAACCAACTCCTACGACATATTTGACTCACCAAATGAAGGAATTGGAAGATGCTTCATGGCCAAAGGTCCTAAGGTAACACATCCCGAGTATGTTTATTTCAATAGTGATGAAGATGACTTGCTAGGTGATGATGATTTACTTGTTGACAACTCTAGTGATGAGTAGTATGATGAAACGTCAATTAATCATGCTAATCAAGATAAAACGAATGACAATGATAAGGAGAAGATTGAGCTTCTAACTAAAGAACTAAACACTCTTAAGTTAGCTCATGAAACTATCTTCGAAGATCATCGAGAACTTTTAAGGGCTCATGAGAAGTTACGCTTTGAAAAGCTCAATCTTGAGCAAGAGCATGAGTTCTTAAAGGCAATCAATGATGATCTCCGTAAGAAAAGTTCTTCTTACATTGCCAAGCGTTTACTCTTATCTACTTACATGCCTCAAGTCAAGTCTAGTAACAAGTACAAGAAAGATCCTTCCTCTAGTAGTAACAATAATAATGCCAAATCCAATATTGTTGCTTCTAGTAGTTCTCTTGATTCCACTAATGATTCTCTTAGCCAAGTTACACTTGAGCAAGAAAATAGCTTATTGAAGGGAATTATAGAGAAAGGTGTATACAAGAGCCTTGCCGGGAGTAAGCAATTCGAGGAAATTGTACGCAAGCAAGGAAGGCACCGGAAGAATCAAGGTGTTGGTTTTGAACGAAAGTTCAATGCCAATGGAGTTGAGTGGGAAGAAGATCAATACCCCAAGACGAAGTTTGTTCCTCAACAAGAGAAGTATGATCCTACTTCCTTCAAGGGAACACAAGCACAAGATGATCTTCCACCACAAGACCACAAGAACAAAGGCAAGGACAAGCTTCAAGAGGAGATTGATGCATTTGAAGAAGCACCTAAGGCCTTGGTCAAGTGGGTTCCCAAGACTACGTCAAGTTCTACTTCATCAAGTACAACTACAACTCCAAGGATTCCCATCAAGATGATGTGGATCCCGAAGAAGAAGAACTAGAGAGTTCTTGAGGGTGACTCCGCCAACATTCTTCACTCATATCATTATGGCAAGGACAAGTGCAATCAACTTCCACATCTTGCACTAGTTCAAGGAGTCACAAACCCTCATGTTGGTAAGGCAAGGGACAAGGTAACCTAATGATTTCATGGACATCATCTTGTGTGTGCATCACTCTATGTCTATGGATATTCTTGTTTGTTCCTTGTGGGACTAACCCATGTAGGTATGTTGAAAGTGCAACTCACTCCAAAGGATTGCTCCAAATGATCTACATCAACATTGAGCATCCACATCTTCAACACCTACATGAAGTCATCATCGACAAAACCCAAGGTTAGTTCATCCCTCTAAGGGGGGATCTCACATCTAGGGGGAGCTTAACTCTAAGAATTGAGTCAAAGCAACTCTAATGATGTGAACACATCAATGCATTATGTAAAAGTGGTAACCCCACTTGAGCTTAAACGATGAGTATGACCTATGATCAAATGTTCTCATTTGACTCCTAAGTCAATATACTCATATATAGATGACCTAGTCATCGCCAATTGTTTGATAGATGCTAGAATTGGTTGTGCATGCTTTGCCACATATTTCATTTGCCATTTTATTGTGTGAGCATGTTGGTTGCATATTTTACTCATTCGAGGACATCCACTTGTTGCTTTGATTGATTGGCTTCTTTTTCCTTTGGCCAAGTGGATGGACAAGAATGCCTAAGAACCTTCTCTAGCTATCTATGCTTTTCTCGTCTCAAACTCTATTCATGCTACATCACAAAATTTGATCAAGTCAGATTCGAACCACTCTGTGTGAGGAGCACTCGGAGTCCCCGATTCGTCATAGACTTAAACTTCCAAAACTTCTTTGTGATTCTCGGTCCTACTGATTCCTCCATTTCGGTCCTACCGAGATCACTAAGTCGATCTAGGTTTTCAATCTCGGTGCAACCGATTTGAACTTTTCGGTCACACCGAGTTGCTGTAACTGTATACAGTTATGCATCTCGGTGCCACCGAGTCATTCCACTCGGTCACACCGACAGTGTCGGGCTATATATACACACGGGCAAAATTTTGGAAAACTTTCTCCAAACCCCTTCGCCCGCGCATAGCTCGCTCTGCCTACTAGGTCTCCGGATTCTCGACTTCGTCGCTAGCCGCCTCCTGTCGCCGGTCTCCGCCGCCGTCAACGGATTTCTTCTCCGTCGTTGCCGCCGTAGCGAGTTCATCGCGAAACTAGGGTATGAACTCGATCACAGTGCTATCCTCGTCTGATTCTCAGCACATTGTGTTCATTATGATTCTTGCCACGATTGAAACACTCCTATCCAGTCAAAACAATCCTTAGAATAGATGCGATTTGAAATTTTAGGGTTAGGTTTCCGCCGAAACCATCTCGGACCCACCGAGTTGAAAAACTCGGTCCCACCGATTCGGCTAACGCCATTGCACTAGTAATTCTCGGTCTGACCGAGAATTGCTAATCGGTGTGACCGATTTTAGAACTTTTTGAAACCCTAGCAGTCTCGGTGCCACCGAACTGTGACCCGGTCTGACCGAGTTCACTAGTATAGGTTCCAAAACTGCTTCGGTATCACCGAGTTTGAAAATCGGTTGATCCGAAATGCTTTCTGTGGAAAACTAAAACTAAGTTTTTGAATCATTCTTTTGCAAAAATCTCTGCATTTTGTGATGCTCATCCATTCTATCTCATCTATAACTATTCACAGGGTCAGCAGTCAGTGTTTGCAGCATGTCATACCAAAGTGATAGTTAGAACAGGGAAGAAGAGCAGATTCACATGAGTGAGGGCACTAGTCCCTCAAGTTCTTCAGATGATGGCAGTAGAAGTACTCCTAGGAATTTGCCTAAAGCAGCCACAAGAGCCAGAAGGAAGAGAACCTTAGACTCTGAGGATGAGGACTATGTGGCAGCTGAAGATGAGGCTACTTCCAAGAAGGTAGTGCTCAAAAAGGAGTATGGCTCAGCAAAGAACACAAAGCCTGGACTCCATAGGAAGGTCCCTGCCAAGAGGACACCTATGCTGAAGGTCAGAGGATCAACTCAAGTACCTGAAAAGCCTGATCCCAAAGAGGCACCTACAAGAAGAATTACCACTTCCAAACCTAAGAAGGTACCCACTGGAGAAACCATGAAGTTTACTATTGAGTCAGAAGATGAAGCTGCTGGTCAAGATAAGAAGAAGAAGAGAGCCAGAACCACTACTGCCAAGGTTCTTGGCAACCCCTCTATGAGGGGAGACTCTAAGGAGGAGGAAGAAGAGGTTGCTGCACCAGCACCCAAGGCACAAAAGCTGATGGGTGATGCTATAAAGTCAGGGGCTGCAACATCAAAGCCCAAAGAAGCACCCAAAGCTGCCCCCAAGCCCAAGATTGCACCAAAGAGGAATACTAGGAGTATTCCAGGTGCTGAGAAGAACAAGGCCCCAGTGCCTGAAGTTGCTGATGAGGAAGATGATGAAGGACAAGTCCTAAGGAAGCTAAAGCCAAAGATTCCAGACCACAATGATGCTCATCCTGTGGCTGAGAACATGAAGTTAAGAAAGGATGTAGGACTCAGACTGTGGAGGCTGTCAGATCCATATGCTATCAGGAGAAGGACTGCTGTTGATTACAGGTTCCACACTAAGGAACAGCAGGATTTCTATGAGACAGTGTTGTTGGACAAGAAGCCTATAGTGTGTGATATGAGGTGGGTCGACTGGACCTACATGAAGGAGAATGAAGAACACTATCCTGGAGTGCAAGACAGTTTCATTGCTTGTGGAGTTGCAGACTTTGTTGGGCAGAAGCTAACAAAGTGGAATGATGAGCTCATTATGCAATTCTACTCCACAGCACACTTCTATTCAGATGGCAGGATAGTTTGGATGTCTGAAGGTACAAGGTACCAGTCAACCATTGAGGAATGGGCCAATCTGATCAATGCCCCAAAGGAGAGTGAAGATGACTTGGATGTCTATGCCAAGAAGAAGATGGATCACAATACCATGGCTCATATGTACAAGGAAATCCCAGATGCTGCAGTTGAGACACATAAGTTTGGGTCAGTTCATTTTCTTCTGTCAGGGCTGCCAACAATCAACTGGATCCTAAGGCATACTCTTTTGCCCAAGTCAGGTGACCACAACATGATTAGAGGGCATGCTATAAACTTGCTACACTTGTTTGATGTGCCACAAAAATTCAAGGTCATGAGCCTCATTGTTGAGACCATTAAGAGGACAGCAGCAGACCAGAAGAGAAGTTGTGGGTATGCCCCACAGATTCAGGAGTTGATTAACTCAAAGATGGGCACAGGCACATACTTGCTGTACAAGGAACATTTTGCTATCTATCCAGACTTTGAGGACAATCAAGTTGTGATGAATGAGAATGAACCATCATCAGTGCAAGCTCAAGAGAAGAAGGAGAAAGCAAAGAAAGAGAAGGCTGCCAAGATGCCAACTCAAGAGGAGGCATCTGAGTACTTTTTGAAGAACAAGCAGGAGCAGCTTGGTTACTTGATAGCATCAACACTGAGGATTGAGAAGGGGTTGGCCCCCCTAACTCAAAACCAGGAGAGCCTGGAAAGAATCATGGAACAAAAATTCTATGATCTAGATGTCAAAGTAACTGAGATTCAGTCAGTTGTGGAGCAGCTACAGGATGACATGCAGGAGAGGAAGGGCAAGACAACCACTGATGCATTTGCCAGAGTGCCTAGAGCTCAGAGATCAGCTGCAGTGCCTGTGACAGACACCAGAGCCACATCATCTGCACCAGCTACAGCTCCTACAGCTCCAGTGCAACCAGCTCCAGCACCAACTCCTCCAGCTCCATCCACATCAACTGAAGCCTTCGTCCAAGGAGCCATCTCTACACCACCACCTGAAGATCAAGCCTGAGAGTCGATCTAGCACTATGCATTTTCTATGAACTTTTTGGTAACTTGTTGCCAAAGGGGGAGAAAAATGTATAGATCATAGGCTTCGAGAGAGAGAGTGTTGCTTTTTGTTCTCTCTTGCTTTGGTGGTTAAACTTTGTTTGCTTTTGATTGCTTGAGATACTATGCTATTATCTGTGAGACATTGATGATCATGTGTTTGATCATAAGCTACACTTATGCTTGTTAGATGATATTATCTTACCTATCCTTATATGATCATTCACTTTGCTTGGTGATGAGTGCATGTATTCAATCTTTATTATTTTGAGCGCTCCACCAAGATGTATGTGACATGGAAGAGTAACCCATGAGCCTAATTCCTTGTGCATTTGCAGTCCAAAGCAAATCTTAAACTATGCACAAATTTAGGGGGAGCTCTTGCTTATCACATACTTCTCAAAGCGACGATGTTTTTCAATCTTATTATCATTTGTCGAAGCTTTGATCTATATGTTGTCATCAATTACCAAAAAGGGGGAGATTGAAAGTGCAACTATCCCTAGGTGGTTTTGGTAATTCATAACAACATATAGCTCATTGAGCTAATGCTATTCCAAGACAAATATTTCAGGAAAGCTCAATGAATGGCATGGCATGGATGATGAAAGTGGATCCCTCAAAATATCAAGGACAAAGGATTGGCTCAAGCTCAAAAGCTCAAGACTCTTCATTTTACATTTTAGTGATCCAAGATCACATTGAGTCTATAGGAAAAGCCAATACTATCAAGGAGGGATGAGGTGTTGCTTAATGAGCCTCTTGCTTCAAGTGCTTAGTGATATGCTCCAAAAACCCTCAACTACTTTCTCACATCCACATATGACCTAAACCCAAAGTCAAAATCAGTCCCACCGATTCTTTCTATCCGGCGCCACCGAGTTCAAATGTCATAGCCACTGCCACAAACCCTAGGCAAATCGGTCTCACCGATAGGGATCTCGGTCTCACCGAGATGGGATTGTAATCTCTCTGTTTCCCTTCATAACGTTTCGGTCTAACCGAAGTGAGCGATCGGTCCCACCGAGATTGCAATGTAAACTCCCTATTTCCCTTTCGTAACATTTCGGTCTCACCGAAATGAGCGAATCGGTCCCACCGAGTTTACCTGACCAATTCTCTGGTTAGCTTATTACCAAAATCAGTCTCACCGAGTTTGTGTAATCGGTCTCACCGAGATTACGTTATGCCCTAACCCTAACCATATCGGTCCTACCGAGTTGCATGTCGGTCCCACCGAAAATCCTAACGGTCACTAGGTTTACTAAATCGGTCCGACCGAGTTTGTTGATTCGGTCCCACCGAGTTTGGTAGATTGTGTGTAACGGTTAGATTTTGTGTGGAGGCTATATATACCCCTCCACCTCCTCTTCATTCGTGGAGAGAGCCATCAGAACAAACCTACACTTCCAACTTACCATTTCTGAGAGAGAACCACCTACTCATGTGTTGAGGCCAAGATATTCCATTCCTACCATATGAATCTTGATCTCTAGCCTTCCCCAAGTTGCTTTCCACTCAAATCTTCTTTCCACCAGATCCAAATCCTATGAGAGAGAGTTGAGTGTTGGGGAGACTATCATTTGAAGCACAAGAGCAAGGAGTTCATCATCAACGCACCATTTGTTACTTCTTGGAGAGTGGTGTCTCCTAGATTGGCTAGGTGTCACTTGGGAGCCTCCGACAAGATTGTGGAGTTGAACCAAGGAGTTTGTAAGGGCAAGGAGATCGCCTACTTCATGAAGATCTACCGCTAGTGAGGCAAGTCCTTCGTGGGCGACGGCCATGGTGGGATAGACAAGGTTGCTTCTTCGTGGACCCTTCGTGGGTGGAGCCCTCCGTGGACTCGCGCAACCGTTACCCTTCGTGGGTTGAAGTCTCCATCAACGTGGATGTACGATAGCACCACCTATAGGAACCACGACAAAAACATCTGTGTCTCCAATTGCGTTTGAATCCTCCAAACCCTTCCCTTTACATTCTTGCAAGTTGCATGCTTTAATTTCTGCTGCTCATATACTCTTTGCATGCTTGCTTGAATTGTGTGTAAATTGCTTGACCTGTCCAAAGATAGCTAAAATCTGCCAAAGTCTAAAATTGGGAAAAGGTTAAGTTTTTAACTGGTCAAGTAGTGTAATCACCCCCCCCCCTCTAGACATACTTCAAGGTCCTACAGAGGGATTGCTTGCTGGTCTCAAGATCGCGGTAGACCTCGGGGTCAAGAAGCTCACCGTCCGGGGTGATTCGCAGCTTGTCGTCAGGTAGGTCAACAAGGATTATCAAAGCTCGTTGATGGAGGCCTACGTGGATGAGGTGAGGAAGCTGGAGGAGCACTTTGACGGTATACAGGCGGAGCATGTTCCCCAAGTGGGGAACAACATTGCTGACTACCTGTCAAAGCGTGCTACCCTCAAACTACCTGTGGAACCAGGTACGTTTGTGCTTCGGTTAACTCAACCATCTATTGAACCATCAACAGAGCAAAACAAGCGGAGGAAATCAGTCCCCGGCAAGTACTTTACCACCGAGCTCCCTAAAGCCTCTGGCAAAGATGTTGCCATGGACACTGAGCCTGCCATGGGGCAACCGACTCCGGCAGGGCATCAAGGCCTGGCCGTAGAGACAGCCGTTCCCACGGCAGAGGAGATGCATTTAGTCCATTCCGTCGAGCCCCAGGCTCCGGCATGGGCACATCATACCGTCCGATTCCTCCAAACAGGGGAGCTTCCTGAGGAGCAGGAAGAAGCAGATAAAGTAGCCTGTCGGTCTGCCCTGTACCAGTTCGTTGACAACGTTCTATACAGAAAAAGACCAAACGGAGTGAAATTGAAGTGCATTCCTCGGGAGGAAGGACTAGAGCTATTGGCAAAGATACATGGAGGCGTATGTGGCTCCCACATAGGGTCGAGGGCCCTTGCCGGCAAGGCTTTCAGGCAAGGTTTCTTCTGGCCCACTGCCCTCCAGGATGCGACGGCACTAGTGACCACATGTGAAGCGTGTCAGTTCCATTTGAAGAAGCTTCATCAGCCAGCTCAAGCCCTTCAAACAATCCCTCTCTCCTGGCAATTCTTGGTCTGGGGGCTCGACATACTGGGCCCCTTCCCCTGCACTGTCGGGGGCTTTGAGTACTTGTATGTTGCAATCGACAAGTTCACAAAGTGGCCAGAGGTGGAAGCAGTGAGGAAAGTGACAGCGTAGTCAGCCGTCAAATTCTTCAAGGGGCTAGTCTGCCGTTTTGGTGTGCCAAACAGGGTTATCACCGACAACGGGCAGTTCACAAGCCACACCTTCATGCAATACATTTAGGACCTCGACAGCAAGGTCTGTTTCGCTTTCGTGGCACACCCGTGGAGCAACAGCGAAGCAGAGAGGGAAAATGCTGAAGTACTACGAGGCCTGAGGACAAAGACTTTTGACAAGCTGCACAAGAGCAGAAGGCGCTGGATTGATGATTTGCCGGCGGTTCTTTGGTCGATTAGAACGACGCCAAATCGAGCCACCGGCCAGACGCCCTTTGCCCTGGTATAAGGGGCAGAAGCAGTTCTCCCCACGGACCTCATATACGGTCACCTCGAGTGCTCACTTATGATGAGCTTGAGCAAGAGTGATTGCGGCAAGATGACGCGACGCTCCTCGAGGAAGATCGTCTTCGGGCAGCTGTGAGAGCAGCATGCTACCAGCAAGCCTTGCACCGCTACCATAGCCGCAAGGTTCATGCCCGAAGCTTTGAGGAAGGCGACCTTGTTCTTCGGCGCGTTCAATTAGCCAAGAATTCCAACAAGTTGACGCTGAAGTGGGAAGGCTCTTATCGGGTAATACGAGTCACCAGGCCCGGCGCAGTCCGCCTGGAGACCGAAGATGCCATTCAGGTGAGCAACTCGTGGAACATCGAGCATCTTCGCAAGTTTTACCCATAAGGCGTGGTTGTCGGGCCCCCTAGCAAGCCACCTTCCGTACAAGCCTTGCCGGCAAGGCATGTAACCCTCTGTACAAAGCCAGGCACAGACCCTGAGCATAAATAAATGAAGCGCTGGCGCCCTAAGTTGTAGCATGCATGCTAGGTTGAGTCTCTCCCTCATCTAGGGTTGATAGTGCTTAGCGGCGACTAACCCCTAGCATAGAGGCCGAGTCTGGGTCTTTCTGTTCCTTTTCGTCCTCTTTGGTTCGCAGGGTACATGGGCTTTTCTGCTGAGCTATATGGAAGAAAGAGAACGAGTTGGCACTTCGGCCCCGGCAAGCCAAGGTTGCCGGGGGCTGAAGACACAAGAGTCCACCCACGGCAAGCCAAGGTTGTCGGGGAGGCTGCAGATTCAGATAAGTCCTTCTTCCCCTGTTTTGTGTTTCCGTATGGAATTGGGACGTATGAAACCGCGTTTTGTTCCTAGGTTACCGTGCTCCCCTTTGCCCACACCCAAGAAACTATTCCCTTGGGTCGGAATCTGGTTGTAGCCGCAGTGACAAGGAAGCAAGCGTAGGGCCTAACCCTACTTCGCCCCTGTCTCCGCTGAAAAGCGTGAGTGTGGTCGAATGAAGTAAGGGATCCGCAAGGCCTATTACCGGGCGACAATGTTTATATTAAAAATAACAAGGATTCGTTCCTTGGTATGGGCTTCGCTCACACACAAAGAACCCGGCAAGCACCCTTTTTCATTAATATGCCCCATACAGGTACAGTTCATAAGGAATGTAAACATGAGCAAGGGGATTACAAGTTTTAAATTTAACTAAGGCTCGTAGGCTTACAAACTAAAAAGAGATAAGGTGCCCGTAATCCCTTTCTTGTCCCTCTCCTCAAGAAATGGAACAAGAAGGCAAGAGGGCAAAAGGAGTGCCTAGGCGAGGTACGAGTAGCAGAAGGCGCCAAGAGAACATATCGGCGGCCGCCTACGAGAGGGCTGGTGATGATGGTGCCGGGAGAAGAGCTGGAAGATGAGGCAGCGGTCCGCCAATACGCTATGAAGGCGTCAGTGCCATCGTACTCCGACTTGATGGCCCACCACCCGCCTTCTTCACCTTCTCCGGCCTTCCCACGTCAGCCGCACAAGGAGGCGACCTCGAGAAGTTCGAGGAGCCAGCCCCACCGGGAGAAAGGGCCCGGTGCAGATGTTGCTGCTGCCGGCACCGCCCGGGGACAGCGGATTCAATGCCTAGTCGAACCCGTCATCCTCCCGCCTGCTACTCTTGTCATCGTTGTCGCTGTCCTCCTCGTCACTCTCGCTCGAGGAAGAGTCTTCATCATCAGAGGAGCTCTCCACGCAGCACTTTAAGCGAGTCCCGAAGTCTCCAAAGACCTTGACGGAGAGCGGACCGTTCTCCATTAGTTTGAAATAGAGAACGAGCCCCGCTGTCAGGCTGTGGATGCGGGCGAAAGTCTTCCACCCGCGGCGGAGATACATGACATGAGGGGATGGGAAATCAACGCCAGCCCATGTGCCGCTATTCCTACAGCCCCTCATATGTAATCACAGAGCCTGTGGCGGGTCGAGCTCCATCTCCCGAGAAAATGGAGTAGGGAGACGAAGGCGACGATGCGCCGGCCAGCGCAGCCTAATGAAGAACTCGCGAGGCTGGTCCCTGACGTGGCCCTCCATTGGGGGATGGACCGCCGGCAGAGGCGAGGCCGATGCGCCGCCCCGTCCTCCTCTTCACCGAATGCCACGACAACCTTGGCCTCGCCCCTCCCCCTTCCCCTCATGGCCGGCTCCGCCGCCATGAACTCTTGGGGAGGAGGGGCGCGTTGTCGAGTGGAGACCCTCGCCGCCACCGTCGAAGCATCAGCGCGCCTTGTCGCCATAGCAGAAGGAAGAAGGAAGCCAAGATGGGAGGAGGCGGATGGCGAAAGATTGAGGGGTTCCATCCCTTCCCCCTCCCCTCCTTATAAAGGGGCGGGATTGGGGCTCGGCCGCCTCTCTCAACCAGTCCAGCTCATTAAGGTGGCAGTAGGTGAGGCCGTCGACCGCCCTCCTCGCCCAATTGAAGGCGCATGGGTATCGACCCACGCGCATGCCTTCCCGTATTCCATGCGCCTGTCACCTACCCTGCGCCATGCATGCGGTGTACGTGGCGCAAGGGGCGGGCGCAGTGGGAAACATGGAACAACGGTTCCAAGGTGGAAAAAGTAAATGAGCAGTGGCCCTGTAGTCTTAAAGGGACACGAAAGCCGCCTCTTTACTATTCACCACAGGATGACGCAGGCACGCTTCGGTCACCCCACGCACGATCCCCACGTCACGCATTCAACGCGAGTCGTGGGGAAGCGCAGTGGACGAAAGTGTTACTGCAGTAAAAATCGGCCCCGCTTGCCCGCGCACTGTTCTGGGCCTAGCACAACAAACGCGTCGCGCTTATGTGTGGCCCAGGCCCGGGGGCTCCTGTCGGTGTACAGAAGTAGGGGATCTACTCTGTACCCCTTTACTTGTGCACGGGCAGTCAGAGTCGCGCCTGTGGCCACACTTAGTAGGGCAAAGGAGGGAAGCCAAAGCCACGAGACAATCAAGGCAATGCCAAGACGGAAACACAAAGAGCAAGAGGGCGAGGTGGACCCCCCTTGGCAAGACCTTTGCCGGGACGGCCTCCGCGGCCCCGGCAAGGGCCTTGCCGGGGCGACTTGCCCAACACCAGCGAAGCGCGCCACCCTTGAGCCCAAGGTTTCCAACATCATCAAACCATATTGAAACCAAGGCTCGGGAGGCACCTCCACGGTGGCATGCAGATCTTTGTGAAGATCATTAACACACAAGATCAGACGAGCACCAGAAGACGACTATCCTCGGCAAGATCCTTTGCCAAGGAAACCCACGATGCCTCCGGCAAGATCCTTGTCGGGGACGACCGCAGTGCCGCGGCAAGACCCATGCCGGGGGCCGGCAAGACCCTTGCTGAAGACATCAATAGGGTCGCGGTCAGTCCCGCACCCGCCAAGGCTCCACCACCGTTCCCATGCAGCTGCCAGCCCAGCCAGCAAGGCGAGCACCTGCGTGGCGACATGCGGCCTCGAGGCCAACTTAGCAAGCACCTGCGTGGTGGCATGCAGATCTTCATGAAGACGCTGCCACCGCGCCAGCTTAGCAGCCTGCCAGCCTACATGGCACTTCTCGCCTCACTGGCCTGGGCGCGTGTCGAAGCAGGGCGAGGCGGCAACAAAGCGAGGGGACACCTCAGGGGCACATTTAATGCGTCTTGTCCCGTAATGACAGGCGATAAGCTAGTACACTGTACCCTTTCCACCTCCTGTGTGCCACTGTGGCGCCTCCTTCGACTATAAAAGGAGGCCCGAGGCGTACTAGAGAGGGATTTGGCTCTTTGAGCAAAATCACGCAACGTAGCTAGCTCAAGAACACCGAAATACACACTAAAGCAGGACTAGGGTATTACGCGATCCCCGCGGCCCAAACCTGGGTAAACGACCTTTTGCTGGCTCTTAGACCCACTCTTCTCACGATCCCGCGCCCGCCGACCACATTAGGGATTCCGTTGATCCCATAGGTGTCGTTTCCACCGACAACCCCGATTTTTTTAGGTTTTCTCGGTTTTTTTATTAGCCTGGTTTATTTTATTAGATCGATTAAATAACAAACGTTCACTCGTTAGAATCTGTTAACGAACAAATTCGTTCGTTAGTCTCTGTTAGCGGACGTTCGTCCGATAGATTTTTCTTTTTTTGTTTATTTTTCGTCCAGGGACTTATCCGTGAATGTTTTTATCGCGATTTAGCCCCTGAGCTTCAAACTAGCGTAACTTTTAGCTCGTTTATCCAAATTATGTGAAACCAACGCCTAATTCTTCGTAACGATCCCCTCTTTCAAGTAACCCAACTTGAACATGATTTTTGTGAATTTAAAATTTGAGTTTAGTTCAGATTAGTATTTGATCTTGTTTCGTTCGTATCTTGAGTTTCGTAGCTCCGTTTCAGTTGATTCTTTTTGCAAATCGTATCTAATCACATGTACCTACTGTTAAGACCTAATTCACATAAAAATAATACTGTTAGGTTTTGTTTTCTGTTGAGTTTAGTCGTTTGCTTGTTTTCGTGTTTTATTTGGATCTTTTCTCGATTTCTCTTTGTTTCGTTTGATTGGTTGCTTATGTATGCTATTGTTTGTCTACACTTGATTTTCTGAAGTCCGAAGCTTTTTAACATGAATCTCTAGAGCTTTCCGATCGTCAGCAAGGCAAGTTACACTTTGATCATACTCTTCTATACCCAGTTTTTACTATGCATTAGTTTTGCCCCTCAAATATTTGCATGAGTAGGATTGGAACATGTGATTTGGTTGTAGTACTTGAGGTAGGAACCTAATACCTTTGATCACCCCGGGTATATACGTTATGCTCTTTTGTTGCTTTGCCATGCTTGTAGACGGGGATTGGATCATGGTGTACATGGAAGTTGTGAGAGTTAATAATTTTGGATAACATTAAGGTGGCAACTTTAATACACATCTGGGTGGGTTGGTTGGGGAACCTGGAGAATCCAGTGCTAGCCCATTTGGGAAATCCCGGAGTACCCATGTGATTCTTCCTTGGTTCGCCACCCAGGCTCAAAGGGATCATATGATATTTCATGCCTAGAAAGTTTCGTGTGCAGCCACAAGCCATTATGGGCTCTGGCGTAGTTGAGTAAGTTGCGTGAGCTCTTAAAGAGGTGGACTAGAAGATGTAGGGGAAAGTAGGTGTACCGGTCTACCCAGAGTAGAGAGTTAATGCTTCAGAAAGACTATGTCTCAATCTTTTGATCATGGATGCAGTCGAGTCTTGTGGGGAAAAGTGTGCAACCTCTGCAGAATGTATAAACTAATCATGGTTAGCCGTGTCCCCGGTTATGGACATCTTGACTATCTAGAAGTGGATATTATTGTTGATCTCACCACTCTATTTAATTAATGTATTACGTTATTAATAATTTGGGACTTTTTGGGATTGAGTTGGAGGAACCTTCTCAATATTGGCATAAACTTGGTAGTAAAAATAAAATTTATTCCTTTGTTGTTGGGAAAAACTAGCTTTATGCAAAATTAAACTTAGAGCCTCCACCAGCCAAATATGCATGTAGATCTAGTTCTTGCATTCATTGCTTTACAGTGTAACTCTGCCAGCATATTCCATGTGCTGACCTACACAGCTCCAACGTCTCATGTTGCAGACTTCTCCGACGAGAATAAGGTGCGATAGGTTGTTGTCATGCACTTAGCTATGCCATTGGAGTTGATGGACTCATTTACCTTCAAAGCTTCCTCAATTATTTAGTTTAGATGGCCTTCAGCAATTTTATTTGTGTAGAAGATACTCTTTATGGGGACCTCGATGTAATAAGTGTGTGATTGAACTCTGTTATAATTCCTCGAGTACTGTGTGTGTCAGCATACCGATCTAGGGATGACACTTAAGCACAGAGACTTCGGTCCATTGGGATTGTGGTCGCTACATAGTATAGTGTCAGAGCACACACTGACTGTAGGACACAGCCACTAGGAAAAGCCACAGGATTACTCTTCTTTGCTCATTTCTAATTCTCCTCTATTTCTACTCTATAGATGGCGGACCCCAGGAACAAGTTCACTCAGACGGATGAAGAAACCCCTTTCATACGACACTTGAAGGAAGTCACTAAGTACCTGAACATCGGACTACCAAGCTTCACTGGAACTTTCTCTGCAACTTTACTGGAAGAGGAGCGCTAGAGGATCAAAGTTCGTGTACCTGGGAGAATGTTTGCGCCAACATTGGAGCCCATTGATTTTACCTTGGATGCGCCAAGTTGGAACTTGGGAAAGAGCATGGCAGACCACATCACTTTTGGACGCATTTGCGAGGTGTACCACAAGGAACTTGAAGACACTGTCTATCAGATGTGTGGACGCCGAGATGAGGAATGGGAGATGATTCGTACCAGGAAGGATGGATTAATTGCAGCTTACATTCAGGAGATGGATCAGCACATTCGCCGATACGAGAACCAGATGTGCTCTATCATGAAGAAGACCAAGAAGCCGATGAAGAAGAAAATCAAGCTAGAAGAGGAACTCAAGTCAACACGCGATGGATATGAAGAAGAAATTGATGTACTACTGGAGAAGCATGAAGACTTGAAGTGGAAGCTAGGACTACCCATGGAGAACCAGAAGCGAGAGCCTGAAGTGGAGATCTGTTCGGAGGACTACATCATCTTGGACGACACCGTCATAGACAGTGATGCAAATGATGACAGTGATGATGACTATGTAGACAAAGCTGGAGCAGATATGAGTCTTCCACCGATCAAAATTTCTAGACGACCACCATGTTACTACTTACTAGTAGTATTCGTCCAAGTAGTTAGCTTTGATTGATTGTAATCATAGTTTAGATTGTTTGTGTAAACCTTGTTTGATATTGAATGAAGTGAATTGATTGTATTTGCCTCATATGCATATGGGTTGTGAAACCTCTCTTAGACCTTATTCTATTCTGACTTCTCACCCCTTCTCACCCATCAGATGCCTCCGAGACGTGACACTGGATTCGTGTTTCCACCGGAGCTCACCTAGTTGATCCAGCAGCAGAATGCCTTGATGCAGATGTTAGTCCAGAATCAGAACCAGAACCAAGGCAACAAAAATAACAACAACCCACCGCCACCACCCCTTGTTGACAACCTAGCCCGTTTTCTGAGGTTGAATCCGCCGGTGTTCTCTAGCAGCACCCAGCCGATTGTAACAGATGATTGGCTCCGCAAGATTGGAAGAGAGCTGACTACTACAGGATGCACAGATGCGGAGAGAGTGCGCTTTGTCGCACATCAGCTGGATGGACCCGCAGCATCTTGGTGTGAGAATTTCACCACCACTTACCCCATTGCTACAATTACATGGGATTAGTTTCAGCAGGCCTTCCGCACCGCCCATGTTTCAGCTGGAGCCATCAGTATGAAGAAGCGCGAGTTTTGCAACTTGCGCCAAGGAAGTCGTACAGTGGGACATTATGTGGATGAGTTCAGCAAGATAGCACGCGATGCCCCAGATGATGTGGCCACAGATGCCGCGAAGCAGGAGAAGTTTCTTGAGGGACTCAATGATGAGCTGAGTATGCAGTTGATGGTGGCAACTTTCAACAACTACCAGGAGCTGGTAGGCAGGGCCCTCATGATAGAAGGCAAGTAACAACAGATTGAGAATCGCAAGAGGAAGTATGGACAGGGGAGGTACACTTCTGGAGCTCAACAGAAGCCCCGCTATTCCCCGTACTCGGGAGGACATACTCATAACCATGGAGGATATATGCATAATGGAGGAAGTTCACACAACCACAGTGGCCCTAAGAATGGCAATGGGAATGGAGGCAGCAATAGTCAGAATCGTTCCAACCCCGCGACACCCGCCAAGAAGGACCTGAGTCACATTACTTGTTTCAAGTGCGGGAAGACCGGACACTACTCCACTGAATGTTCTGAAGCAAAGAATGTAAATGGCAATGAAAGTTCTGGAAAGAAGCCCAACCCTTTCACCAGAGGTCAGGTGAACCACGTCAGTGTGGAGGAGATTGAGGAGAAGCCCGACGCAGTTGTCGCTAAGTTTTTGATTAATGCCATTACAACACTTGTTCTTTTAGATACTGGTGCATCTCATTCATTCATATCGAGGGGATTTGTGGATAAGTATAAGTTTCCCACCGTAGCTCTTAAGTCACCTATGTTAGTAAGTTCCCCAGGTGCGAAGTATATGGCTAGTAGGGGATGCTATCAGTTGCCAGTAACCATAGGTAGACATGTTTTCCCCACAGACCTCATTGTCCTAGAGTCACAAGGATTGGATGTGATACTAGGCATGGATTGGCTATCCAAATTTGAAGGAAATATCGATTGCGCCAGTAAATCAATTCTTCTCACCACCCCGGAAGGAAAGAGGATCAAGTATGTGTCTAGGCATGCGCCGAGGAGGACACAGGTGAATTCACTATCTGGTGTTGTTCAGGAGGAAATACCAGTGGTGAAGGATTTTCCCAATGTATTTCTGGAGGAGTTACCAGGCATGCCACTAGATCATGATATTGAGTTTTTGATTGAGTTATTGACAGGCATCGGACCAATATCCAAGAGGCCGTATCGGATGCCCGCAAGTGATCTGGAGGAAATTAAGAAGCAAATTAAGGAGTTACTGGAGAAAGGTTACATTCGACCAAGTTCATCACCTGGGGGAGCCCCAGTGCTTCTAGTGGAGAAGAAGGATGGATCTTTGAGGATGGTTGTTGATTATCGTGCACTGAATGAGGTGACGATCAAGAACAAATACCCTTTGCCGATGATCAATGATTTGCTTGACCAGCTGCAGGGAGCTAAGGTTTTCTCCAAGATTGATCTTCGGTGAGGTTATCACCAGTTGAAGATCCGAGAGCGGGATATACCTAAGACAACTTTACTATGAGGTATGGGCTATATGAATATACAGTTATGTCATTTGGTTTGACTAACGTCCCTGCCTATTTCATGACTATGATGAACAAGGTGTTCATGGAGTTTTTGGATAAGTTCGCCGTGGTGTTCATTGATGATATATTGGTCTACTCGAAGAATGAAGAAGAGCATAAGGAACATTTGCGCTTGGTTCTTGAGAAGCTCAGGGAACATCAGTTGTATGACAAGTTCAGCAAATGTGAGTTTTGGTTGAAGGAAATTGGATTTCTTGGACATGTTATATCCGGAGAAGGAATAGCAGTAGACCCTACCAAGGTTGCTTATGTCACTAAATGGTTGGCACCCACCTCAGTGGGAGAGATCAGAAGTTTTCTTGGACTCACAGGTTATTAGCGGAGATTTATTGGGAATTTTTTCAATATTGTGAAGCCCATGACGAAGTTATTGAAGAAGGACACCAAGTTTAATAATGGACTGAGGATTGTGAGGTCAGTTTTCAGGAATTGAAGAAGCGTTTGGTTACAGCACCAGTGCTAATTCTCCCAGACATACACAAGGATTTCCATCTGTATTGCAACGCTTCACGTCAAGGACTTGGAGGTGTGCTTATGCAGGATGGAAGAGTTGTTTCATATGCCTCACGACAACTTCGACCTCATGAGTTGAATTATGCTATGCATGATTTGGAGTTAGCAGCCATAGTGCATGCGCTCAAGACAGGGAGACATTTTCTCATCGGTAACCGTTGTGATGTTTATACGGATCATAAGAGTTTAAAGTACATCTTCACGCAGAAGGAGTTGAACCTCAGGCAAAGGAGATGGTTGGAGCTCATAAAGGATTATGACATGAAATTGCATTATCATCCAGGAAAGGCCAACGTCGTAGCAGCTGCATTGAGCCGCAAGAGTTATGTTAACACGCTCATAACTGGTGGATTACCTCAGGAGTTAGCAGACGACCTTCGAGAGCTACGCTTGGAGATACTTCCGAGAAGTTATGTTGCAGCATTGGAAATTCAATCCACCTTGCTAGGAAAAATCAGAGAAGCCCAAAAGACAGATAAGGAGATTGCAGAGATAAAGAAAGGATGAGTAAAGGAAAGGCTAAAGGATTTCGTGAGGATGAGCACGACACTTTATGGTTTGAGGATCATATTTATGTGCCTAATGACCCTGAGATCGGGAAGTTGATTCCTTAGGAAGCTCACGATTTGCCTTATTCGATTCACCCAGGCAACACCAAGATGTATCTGGATTTGAAGGAGAGTTTCTGGTGGATAGGAATGAAGAAGGATATTTCTGAGTATCTAGCAGTATGCGATGTATGTCAGAGAGTTAAGGTCGAGCATCAGAAACCAGCAGGGTTACTACAGCCTTTGCTGATACCCGAATGGAAGTGGGATAAATTTGGCATGGATTTTATCACTGGATTACCCAGGACCCGTTCAGGCTATGACTCTATCTGGGTTGTAGTTGATCGCTTGACGAAGGTAGCCCATTTCATCCCTGTGAAGACAACTTATACGAGAGGTAAGTTGGCAAAGATATACATGACCAGGATTGTATGTCTGCATGGAGTTCCGAGGACCATCCTATCAGATAGAGGATCACAGTTTACTTCAAAGTTTTGGAATCAGTTGCATGAAACTTTGGGTACCAGGCTAGAGTTCAGTACAGCTTTTCATCCCCGGACAGATGGACAGACCGAGAGAGTCAATCAGATTCTAGAGGACATGTTCAGAGCTTTTGCGCTAAATTATGGATCTAGTTGGGATGATAATTTGCCCGATGCATAGTTCTCTTGTAACAACAGTTATCAAGCCAGTTTGAAAATGGCCCCTTTCAAAGCTCTGTACGGAAGGAGGTGCAGGACACAATTATCATGGGATGAAGTTGGAGATAGACAGTTGTTTGGACCAGACTTAATCAGAGATTTTGAGGAGAAGGTTAAGTTGATTTGAGATAGACTCAAAATAGCCCAGTCCAGGCAGAAGAGCTATGCGGATACTAAACGCAAGGAGGTAGCCTACGAGGTCGGAGACAGATCATATCTTCGTGTATCCCCTCTTCGAGGAGTTAAGTGTTTTGGAGTCAAGGGAAACCTAGCACCATGATTTGTAGGGCCATACAGAGGGTTGGAACAAATTGGAGAAGTTGCATACAAGTTGGAATTGCCCGAAGGATTGTCAGGAGTTCATGATGTGTTTCACGTTTCCCAGTTGAAGAAGTGCCACACAGAGATGGCTGACATTCCTCTGAGAGATACAATGCCACTAGAAGTAATTCAGTTGGATAGCGATCTGACCTATGAAGAGAAGCCAGTCAAGATTCTCGAGTTTTCTGGCCGAGTTACTCGCAGTAAAGTCATCAAGTTCTGCAAAGTTCAGTGGAGCCACCATACCGAGGAGGAAGCCACCTGGGAGGGAGAAGAAGATCTCCGCAAGGACCACTCACACCTTTTTGCTGACCAACCCGAATCTCGAGGACGAGATTCATCTTAAGGGGGGTAGGTTTGTAACATCCCAATTTTCAATTTGGATGTTATACACAGATCATGCATAAGCATTTCATATTTTATTGCATTTGGTTGTGATCCAATAAATCTTAAGCAACTCGAGGACCCAAGGAGAGAGTTGGAGGTTTCATTTAAATTTTCATTTTTGAATTAATTCAAACTTGAAAAAAAAATGGATCTATTTGATTTTCAATAATTTCAAAACAATAAAAATAAATGAGAGAAGATAAAATGACTTCTTCAAAACAGAGGAGAGATATTGGAAAAGAATTTGGAAGTCAAATTATTTTATTTGAATTTTATTTGCTAGTTTTATTCGGTTGAATTAGAGAAAAACATGCATTTTTAAAAATTGCATTTAGTCCAGAAAAACGTTCATCCTGTGCCAAATTTAGGTAGGGATGGTGAAAATTGTTTCTGAAATTTCTAGGATTTTTTATTTTATTTTATTAGGTTTTTTGTCGCGACACTGTTTAAAAACAAGAGTCATGCGCACCGACTGGGCCAGCCCAGCCGAGCCAGGCCAAGCCAAGCCGCTAACCGCCATTGCCCCTGACCTCGTGCTAGCGCCGGACTCCGGCAGGAAGTCCGAGCACGCCCCGCCGTCGTCGCCCCTTGCCCAAGTCGGGTCCCCCGACCCCTTTTAAAAGCTGACTCGCCGATCCCCTCCTCCTCACAATCGCCGCCGCCACCGGAAGCCACCACCGCCGTCGCCCGCCCGAGCCGTCGCCGCCGCCTGCTCGTGCCGCCGCCGATCCACGCCGCCGCCACTGTTGCTGCGAGTTGCTGCCGCCGCCCCGCCTCGCTGCTTCCCCGCCATCGCCAAGCCGCCGCTGCTGGAGCCACCACCTCACCGGAAGCCGCCGCCCCTCCTCACCGTTGCCCGCCGACACCGATCTGGTAGAAAAAAATGAACCACCCTAGGATTTTTAGGTTTTCTCGGTTTATTTTTATTAGACCAGTTTATTTTATTAGATCGATTAAATAACGAACATTCACTCGTTAGAATCTGTTAACAAATGAATTCATTCGTTAGTCTTTTTTAGTGGACGTTTGTCGATATATTTTTCTTTTTCTGTTTATTTTTTGTCCAGGGACTTATCCGTGAATGTTTTTATCGCGATTTAGCCCCTGATCTTCAAACTAGCGTAACTTTTAGCTCATTTATCCAAATTAGGTGAAACCAACGCCTAATTCTTCATAACGATCCCCTATTTCCAGTAAACCAACTTGAACATGATTTTGACAATTTAAATTTTGAGTTTAGTTCAGATTAGTATTCGATCTTGTTTTGTTCGTATCTTGAGTTTCGTAGCTCCGTTTGAGTTGATTCTTTTTGCAAATCGTAGCTAATCACATGTACCTACTGTTAAGACCTAATTCACATAAAAATAATGCTGTTAGGTTTTGTTTTCAGTTTGCTTAGCCATTTTCTTGTTTTTGAGTTTTATTTGGATCTTTTCTCGGTTTTTGTTTGTTTCGCTTGATTGGTTGCTTATGTATGCTATTGTTTGTCTACGCTAGATTTTATGGAGTGCGAAGCTTGTTACTACGAATCTCTAGAGTTTTCCGGTCGTCAGCAAGGCAAGTTACACTTTGATCATACTCTTCTATACCCGGTTTTTACTATGCATTAGTTTTGCTCCTCAAATATTTGCATGAGTAGGATTGGGAACATGTGGTTTGGTTGTAGTACTTGAGGTAGGAACCTAATACATTTGATCACCCTGAGTATATATGTTATGCTCTTTTATTGCTTAGCCATGCTCGTAGACGGAGATTGGATCGTGATGTACATGGAAGTTGTGACAGTTAATAATTTTGGATAACATTAAGGTGGCAACTTTAATACACATCTGGGTGGATTGGTTGGGGCACCAGGAGAATCCAGTGCTAGCCTGTTCGGCAAATCCCGGAGTACCCGTGTGATTATTCCTTGGTTCACCACCCAGGCTCAAAGGGATAATATGATATTTCATGCCTAGAAACTTCCGTGTGCAGCCACAAGCCATTATGGGCTCTGGCATAGTTGAGTAAGTTGCGTGAGCTCTTGAAGAGGTGGACTAGCAGATGTAGGGGAAAGTAGGTGTACCGGTCTACCTAGAGTAGAGAGTTAATGCTTCAGAAAGACTATGTCTCGATCTTCCGATCATGGATGCGGTCGAGTCTTGTGGGGAAAAGTGCGCAACCTATGCAGAGTGTATAAACTAATCATTGTTAGTCGTGTCCCCGATTATGGACATCTTGAGTATCTAGAAGTGGATATTATTGTTGATCTCACCACTCTATTTAATTAATGTATTGGGTTATTAATAATTTGGGAATTTTTGGGATTGAGTTGGAGGAACCTTCTTAATATTGGCATAAACTTGGTAGTAAAAATAAAATTTATTCCTTTGTTGTAGGGAAAAACTAGCTTTATGCAAAATTAAACTTAGAGCCTCCTGAAGGAAATATGCCCTAGAGGCAATAATAAAGTTATTATTTATTTCCTTATTTCATTATAAATGTTTATTATTCATGCTAGAATTGTATTAACCGAAAACATAATACATGTGTGAATACATAGACAAACATAGTGTCACTAGTATGCCTCTACTTGACTAGCTTGTTGATCAAAGATGGTTGTGTTTCCTAACCATAAACATGTGTTGTCATTTAATTAACGGGATCACATCATTAGGTGAATGATGTGATTGACATGACCCATTCTGTTAGCCTAGCACTTGATCGTTTAGTATATTGCTATTGCTTTCTTCATGACTTATACATATTCCTATAACTATGAGATTATGCAACTCCCGTTTACGGGAGGAACACTTTGGGTGCTACCAAACGTCACAACGTAACTGGGTGATTATAAAGGAGTACTACAGGTGTCTCCGAAGGTACATGTTGGGTTGGCGTATTTCGAGATTAGGTTTTGTCACTCCGATTGTCGGAGAGGTATCTCTGGGCCCTCTCGGTAATGCACATCACTATAAGCCTTGCAAGCAATGTAGCTAATGAGTTAGTTACGGAATGATGCATTATGTAACGAGTAAAGAGACTTGCCAGTAACGAGATTGAACTAGGTATTGGATACCTACGATCGAATCTCGGGCAAGTAACATACCGATGACAAAGGGAACAACGTATGTTGTTATGCGGTTTGACCGATAAAGATCTTCGTAGAATATGTAGGAGCCAATATGGGCATCCAGGTTCCTCTATTGGTTATTGACCGAGAATAGTTCTAGGTCATGTCTACATAGTTCTCGAACCCGTAGGGTCCGCACGCTTAAGGTTTTGATGACAGTTTTATTATGACTTTATGAGTTTTGATGTACTGAAGGAGTTCGGAGTCCCGGATGAGATCGGGGACATGACGAGGAGTCCCGAAATGGTCAAGACGTAAAGATCGATATATTGGACGACTATATTCGGAGTTCGGAAAGGTTCCGAGTGATTCGGGTATTTATCGGAGTACCGGAGAGTTACGGGAATTCGCCGGGGAGAAGTATTGGGCCTTATTGGGCCATACGGGAAAGAGAGAGGGGCTGCCTAGGGCAGGCCGCGCGCCCCCCCATGGCCTAGTCCGAATTGGACTAAGGGGAGGGGCCGCACCCCCTCCTTCCTTCCCTTCTCTCTTCCCCTTCCTTGTCTCCTACTCCTACTACTTGGAAGGACTCCTAGTTGGACTATGAAAGGGGGAATCCTACTCCCGGTGGGAGTAGGACTCCCCTAGGACGCGCCATAGAGAGGGCCGGCCCTCCCCTCCTCCACTCCTTTATATACGGGGGCAGGGACACCCCATAGACACAGAAGTTGATCTACGGATCGATCCTTAGCCGTGTGCGGTGCCCCCCTCCACCATATTCCACCTCGGTCATATCATCGCGTAGTTTAGGCGAAGCCCTGCGCCGGTAGAACATCATCATCATCACCACGCCGTCGTGCTGACGCAACTCGTCCTTGACGCTTTGCTGGATCGGAGCCCGGGAATCGTCATCGAGCTGAACGTGTGCTGAACTGGGAGGTGCCATACGTTCGGTACTTGGATCGGTCGGATCGTGAAGACGTACGACTACATCAACCGCGTTGTCATAACGCTTCCGCTTACGGTCTACGAGGGTACATGGATAACACTCTCCCCTCTTGTTGCTATGCCATCACCATGATCTTGCGTGTGCGTAGGAAATTTTTTGAAATTACTACGTTTCCCAACAGTGTCATCCGAGCCTAGGTTTTATGCGTTGATGTTATATGCACGAGTAGAACACAAGTGAGTTGTGGGCGATACAAGTCATACTGCTTACCAGCATGTCATACTTTGGTTCAGCGGTATTGTTGGATGAAGCGGCCCAGACCGACATTACGCGTACGCTTACGCGAGACTGGTTTTACCGCCGTGCTTTGCACACAAGTGACTAGCGGGTGTCTGTTTCTCCAACTTTAGTTGAACCGAGTGTGGCTACGCCCGGTCCTTGCGAAGGTTAAAACAGCACTAACTTGACGAACTATCATTGTGGTTTTGATGCGTAGGTAAGAACGGTTCTTGCTCAGCCCGTAGCAGCCACGTAAAACTTGCAACAACAAAGTAGAGGACGTCTAACTTGTTTTTGCAGGGCATGTTGTGACGTGATATGGTCAAGACGTGATGATATATAAGTTGTTGTATGAGATGATCATGTTTTGTTGAAATTATCGGCAACTGGCAGAAGCCATATGGTTGTCTCTTTGTTGCATAAGATGCAAGTGCCAAATAATTGCTTTACTTTATCGCTATGCGATAGCAATAGTTGCAAGAGCAATAGTTGGCGAGACGACCATGTGACGACACATTGATATAGATCAAGATGATGAAGATCATGGTGTCGTGCCGGTGACGATAGAGATCATGACAGTACTTTGGAGATGGAGATCAAAGGCGCAAGATGATCATGGCCATATCATGTCACATATTTTGATTGCATATGATGTTTATCTATTATACATCTTATTCTATTTTGTTTGACGGTAGCATTTTAAGATGATCTCTCACTAAATTATCAGGAAGTGTTCTCCCTGAGTATGCACCGTTGCGAAAGTTCTTCGTGCTGAGACACCACGTGATGATCGGGTGTGATAGGCTCTACGTTCAAATACAACGGGTGCAAAACAGTTGCACACACGGAATACTCAAGTTAAACTTGACGAGCCTAGCATATAACAGATATGGCCTCGGAACACGGAGACCGAAAGGTCGAGCGTGAATCATATAGTAGATATGATCAACATACTGATGTTCACCGTTGAAACTACTCCATCTCACGTGACGATCGAACATGGTGTAGTTGATATGGATCACGTAATCACTTAGAGGATTAGAGGGATGTCTATCTAAGTGGGAGTTCTTTAGTAATATGATTAATTGAACTTAAATTTATCATGAACTTAGTCCTGGTAGTATTTTGCAAATTATGTTGTAGATCAATAGCTCACGTTGTTGCTTTCATATGTTTATTTTGATATGTTCCTAGAGAAAACTGTGTTGAAAAATGTTAGTAGCAATGATGCCGATTGGATCCGTGATCTGAGGTTTATCCTCATTGCTGCATAGAAGAATTATGTCCTTAATGCACTGCTAGGTGACAGGCCTATTGCAGGAGCAGATGCAGACGTTATGAACGCTTGGCTAGCTCAATATGATGACTACTTGATAGTTTAGTGCACCATGCTTAACGGCTTAGAATCGGGACTTCAAAGACGTTTTGAACGTCATGGACCATATGAGATGATCCAGGAATTGAAGTTAATATTTCAAGAAAATACCCGAGTTGAGAGATATGAAGTCTCCAACAAGTTCTATAGCTAAAAGATGGAGGAGAATCGCTCAACTAGTGAGCATGTGTTCAGATTGTCTGGGTACTACAATCGCTTGAATCAAGTGGGAGTTAATCTTCCAGATAAATAGTGATTGACAGAATTCTCTAGTCACCATCACCAAGTTAGTAGAACTTTGTGATGAACTATAATATGCAAGGGATGACGAAAACGATTCCCGAGCTCTTCGTGATGTTGAAATCGACGAAGGTAGAAATCAAGAAAGAGCATCAAGTGTTGATGATTGACAAGATCACTAGTTTCAAGAAAAGGGCAAAGGGAAAGAAAGGGAACTTCAAGTAGAATGGCAAACAAGTTGTCACTCCCGTGAAGAAGACCAAAGCTGGACCAAAGCCTGAAACTGAGTGCTTACACTGCAAAGGAAATGGTCACTGGAAGCGGAAATGCCCTGAATATTTGGTGGATAAGAAGGATGGCAAAGTGAACAAGGGTATATTTGATATACAGGTTATTGATGTGTGCCTTACTAGTGTTTATAGTAACCCCTGAGTATTTGATACTTGTTCGGTTGCTAAGATTAGTAACTCGAAACAGGAGTTACAGAATAAACAGAGACTAGTTGAAGGGGAAGTGACGATGAGTGTTGGAGGTAGTTCCAAGATTAATATGATCATCATCGCACACTCCCTATACTTTTGAGATTAGTGTTAAACCTAAATAAATGTTATTTAGCGTTTTGCGTTGAGCATGAATATGATTTGATCATGTTTATTGCGATACGGTTATTCATTTAAAGTCAGAGAATAATTGTTCTGTTTACATGAATAAAACCTTCAATGGTCATACACCCAATGAAAATAGTTTGTTGGATCTCGATCGTAGTGATACACATATTCATAATATTGATGCCAAAAGATGCAAAGTTAATAATGATAGTGCAACTTATTTGTGGCACTGTCGTTTGGGTCATATCAGTATAAAGCGCATGAAGAAACTCCATAAAGATGGATTTTCAGAATCACTTGGTTATGAATCATTTGATACTTGCGAACCGTGCCTTTTGGGCAAGATGACTAAAACTCCGTTCTCCGGAACAATGGAACAAGCTACTGACTTATTGGAAATAATACATACCGATGTATGCAATCCAATGAGTGTTGATGCTCGTGGCAAGTATCGTTATTTTCTGACCTTCACAAGATGATTTGAGCAGATATGGGTATATCTGCTTGATGAAACATAAGTCTGAAATAGTTGAAAGGTTCAAAGAATTTCAGAGTGAAGTGGAAAAATCATCGTAACAAGAAAATAAAGTTTCTGCGATCTGATCGCGGAGACGAATATTTGAGTTACGAGTTTGGTCTTCAATTAAAACAATGTGGAATAGTTTCACAGCTCACGCCACCTGGAACACCACAACGTTATGGTGTGTCCGAACGTCGTAACCGCACTTTATTGGATATGGTGCGATCTATGATGTCTCTTACTGATTTACCATGATAGTTTTGGGGTTATGCATTAGAGACAGCTGCATTCACGTTAAAAGGGCACCATCTAAATCCGTTGAGACGACATCATATGAACTGTGATTTAGCAAGAAACCCAAGTTGTCATTTCTTAAAGTTTGGGGCTACGATGCTTATGTGAAAAAGTTTCATCCTGATAAGCTCAAACCCAAATCGGAGAAGTGCGTCTTCATAGAATACCCAAAGGAAACTGTTGGGTACACCTTATATCACAGATCCGAAGGCAAGATATTCGTTGCTAAAAATGGATCCTTTCTAGAGAAGGAGTTTCTCTCGAAAGAAGTGAGTGGGAGGAAAGTAGAACTTGATGAGGTAACTGTACCTTCTCCCGAATTGGAAAATAGTTCATCACTGAAATCAGTTCCAGTGATTCCTACACCAATTAGTGAGGAAGCTAATGATGATGATCATGAAACTTCAGATCAAGTTACTACAGAACCTGGTAGGTCTTCCAGAGTACGGTCCGCACCAGAGTGGTACGGTAATCCTGTTCTGAAAGTCATGTTACTAGACCATGATAAACCTACGAACTATGAGGAAGCGATGATGAGCCCAGATTCCATGAAATGGCTTGAGGCCATGAAATCTGAGACGAGACCCTTGTATGAGAACAAAGTATGGACTTTGGTGGACTTGCCCTATGATCGGCAAACCATAGAAAATAAATGGATCTTCAAGAGGAAGACGGACGTTGATAGTAGTGTTACTATCTACAAAGCTCGACTTGTCGCAAAAAGGTTTTTTGACAAGTTCAAGGTGTTGACTACAATGAGATTTTCTCAATTGTAACGATGCTTAAGTCTGTCCGAATCATGTTAGCAATTGCCACAATTTATGAAATCTGGCAAATGGATGTCAAAACTGCATTCCTTAATGGTTTTCTTAAAGAAGAGATGTATATGATGCAACCAGAAGGTTTTGTCAATCCTAAAGGTGCTAACAAAATATGCAAGCTCCAGCAATCCATCTATGGACTGGTGCAAGCATCTCGGAGTTGGAATATACGCTTTGATAAGTTGATCAAAGCATATAGTTTTATACAGACTTGCGGTGAAGCCTGTATTTACAAGAAAGTGAGTGGGAGCACTACAACATTTCTGATAAGTATATGTGAATGACATATTGTCGATTGGAAATAATGTAGAATTATTTTGCAAAAGCATAAAGGAGTGTCTGAAAGGAGTTTTTTCAAAGAAAGACCTCGGTAAAGCTACTTACATATTGAGCATCAAGATCTATTGAGATAGATCAAGACGCTTGATAAGATTTTCAATGAGTACATACCTTGACAAGATTTTGAAGTAGTTCAAAATGGAGCAGTCAAAGAAAGAGTTCTTGCCTGTGTTGCAAAGGTATGAAATTGAGTAAGACTCAAATCCTGACCACAACAGAAAATAGAAAGAGAATGAAAGTCATTCCCTATGCTTCAGTCATAGGTTCTATAAAAGTATGCCATGCTATGGACCAGACCTATTGTATACTCTGCCCTGGTTTGGCAAGGGAGTACAATAGTGATCTAGGATTAGATCACTGGACATTGGTCAAAATTATCCTTAGTGGAATAAGGATATGTTTCTCAATAATGGAAGTGATAAAAGAGCTCGTCATAAAAGTTACAACGATACAAGCTTTTACACTGATCCAGATGACTCTAAGTCTCAATCTGGATACATATTGAAAGTGGGAGCAATTAGCTAGAGTAGCTCCGTGCAGAGCATTCTAGACATAGAATATTTGCAAAATACATACGGCTCTGAATGTGACAGACCCGTTGACTAAGCTTCTCTCACGAGCAAAACATGATCACACCTTAGTACTCTTTGGGTGTTAATCACATAGCGATGTGAACTAGATTATTGACTCTAGTAAACCCTTTAAGTGTTGGTCACATGACGGTGTGAACTATGGGTGTTAATCATATACAGATATGAATACTGGTGTTAAATCACACGGCGATGTGAACTAGATTATTGACTCTAGTGCAAGTGGGAGACTGAAGGAAATATGCCCTAGAGGCAATAATAAAGTTATTATTTATTTCCTTATTTCATGATAAATGTTTATTATTCATGCTAGAATTGTATTAACCGGAAACATAATACATGTGTGAATACATAGACAAACATAGTGTCACTAGTATGCCTCTACTTGACTAGCTTGTTGATCAAAGATGGTTGTGTTTCCTAACCATAGACATGTGTTGTCATTTGATTAACGGGATCACATCATTAGGTGAATGATGTGATTGACATGACCCATTCTGTTAGCCTAGCACTTGATCGTTTAGTATATTGCTATTGCTTTCTTCATGACTTATACATGTTCCTATAACTATGAGATTATGCAACTCTCGTTTACCGGAGGAACACTTTGGGTGCTACCAAACGTCACAACATAACTGGGTGATTATAAAGGAGTACTACAGGTGTCTCCGAAGGTACATGTTGGGTTGGCGTATTTCGAGATTAGGTTTTGTCACTCCGATTGTCGGAGAGGTATCTTTGGGCCCTCTCGGTAATGCACATCACTATAAGCCTTGCAAGCAATGTAGCTAATGAGTTAGTTACGGAATGATGCATTACGTAACGAGTAAAGAGACTTACCAGTAACGAGATTGAACTAGGTATTGGATACCTATGATCGAATCTCGGGCAAGTAACATACCGATGACAAAGGGAACAACGTATGTTGTTATGCAGTTTGATCGATAAAGATCTTCGTAGAATATGTAGGAGCCTATATGGGCATCCAGGTTCCGCTATTGGTTATTGACCGAGAATAGTTCTAGGTCATGTCTACATAGTTCTCGAACCCGTAGGGTCCGCACGCTTAAGGTTTTGATGACAGTTTTATTATGAATTTATGAGTTTTGATGTACCGAAGGAGTTCGGAGTCCCAAATGAGATCGGGGACATGAAGAGGAGTCTCGAAATGGTCGAGACGTAAAGATCGATATATTGGACGACTATATTCGGAGTTCGAAAAGGTTCCGAGTGATTCGGGTATTTATCGGAGTACCGGAGAGTTACGGGAATTCGCCGGGGAGAAGTATTGGGCCTTATTGGGCCATACGGGAAAGAGAGAGGGGCTGCCTAGGGCAGGCCGCGCGCCCCCAATGGCCTAGTCCGAATTGGACTAGGGGGAGGGGCCGCACCCCCTCCTTCCTTCCCTTCTCTCTTCCCCTTCCTTGTCTCCTACTCCTACTACTTGGAAGGACTCCTAGTTGGACTAGGAAAGGGGGAACCCTACTCCCGGTGGGAGTAGGACTCCCCTAGGGCGCGCCATAGAGAGGGCCGGCACCCCATAGACACAGAAGTTGATCTACGGATCGTTCCTTAGCCGTGTGCGGTGCCCCCTCCACCATATTCCACCTCGGTCATATCGTTGCGGAGTTTAGGCGAAGCCCTGCGCCGGTAGAACATCATCATCGTCATGAGCCGTCGTGCTGACGGAACTCATCCCCGACACTTTGCTGGATCGGAGCCCGGGGATCGTCATCGAGCTGAACGTGTGCTGAACTTGGAGGTGCCGTACGTTCGGTACTTGGATCGGTCGGATCATGAAGACGTACGACTACATCAACCGCGTTGTCATAACGCTTCCGCTTACGGTCTACGAGGGTACGTGGACAATACTCTCCCCTCTCGTTGCTATGCCATCACTATGATCTTGCGTGTGCGTAGGAATTTTTTTGAAATTACTACGTTTACCAACACCTCCACCAGCCAAATATGTGTGTAGATATAGTTCTTGCATTCGTTGCTTTACAGTGTAACTCTGCCAGCATATTCCATGTGCTGACCTACACGGCTGCAACATCTCATATTGCAGACTTCTCCAATGACGAATAAGGTGCGATAGGTCGTTGTCATGCACTCAGCTATGCCGTTGGAGTTGATGGACTCATTTACCTTTGAAGCTTCCGCAATTATTTAGTTTAGATGGCCTTCAGCCATTTTATTTATGTAACAAATACTCTTTATGAGGACCTCGATGTAATAAGTGTGTGATTGAACTCTGTTATAATTCTTCGAGTATTCTGTTGTCAGCATACCGATCCAGGGATGACACTTAAGCACAGAGACTTCGGTCCATTGGGAGTGTGGTCGCTACATAGTATAGTGCAGTGCCTGACCCTTGGGTGCTGCACACTGATTTTGCAATTTTCAGGTATGTTCAGTGCTGCAAAGCTTTTGTGGCTCTCTAAATGCACAGCCAGATGGGCAGCGCCTAGGGGACAGGCGCTACACTGTATAGTGCAACACCTGAGTGTTAGACGCTGCACTGTATAGTGCAGCGCCTGAGTGTTGGGTGCTGTAGTGCTGTTAACTGCTAAAATGCAGAAACAGATGCATTTTTGGCTACAAACTGAACTCAACAAAGATGTAGTATGAATGTAGTGTTGTAAACTGCAGAAACTCAACAAAGATAGCTAATAACTTGAACATCACATCATTTAGGACAATTCAACATTACTACAAGTTCGCAAACACAAGTACCACACTAGTAAGATTTCACCAACATATGACATAACCTCACAAGTTCATCAACGTAATGTAATGGCTATAAGAGCACTTTTATAGTAAAAAACACAAGCACTAATGCTTTCCGCACATGTTCCTGGTGCCACGCCTGGAGGCAATCTTCTTCTTCCTGTTAGGACAAGCCTCCTCTTCCTCCACTTCCTCATCCACCTCATCATCCAAGCTAGCCATCCGTGAGGTCCCTACGACCACCTTTGGGTTGCCTCTGTTGTCAAAGTCGGTGGGTGTGTACCGGTGTATGGGCTGTCTAGGCTTCAACATATATGTGGACCGAACTTGAGCGTCTGCCAAAGTCATGTCATCATCAAGCTCATGGCTCTATCACACAATCAAACAATATGGTAAAGCCCGGCGTTGTAATCAAGTGAGAATCGCATCTAAAGGATTGGTCATACCTCTTGGGTGACCGCACCCTCATCATCCAGATATGCATATGAGGAACTCAGATCGTCCCCCTGATGGTGAGATAAGGGGTCTGATGGTGTGCCAGACCTAGAGGCAGATGGTTCATCAAATTCGGGATCATGGCAACCGAGAAGATTCGATAACCGCCTTAACTTCTTGGCCTGACGTTGTAACATGGACAAGTGTATAAGATATCAAACTCTGCGACATATGTAACATGGACACCTGAATGCGATATGTACCTTGAGGAATGCTTGTAGTGAACCATCATCATTGCCTTCTCCAACCAGTGTCTTCTCCAGAATAGACTGGCTTTCATCAGCTGCTTTCTTGATCTGGTTGCGCTGCGGATGAGAACGAATGAACACGTTAGCCATTCAAACATGTGTAATATGGCCAACGAGAAAGTAAATAAGGGAACACTTTACCACATAGTTAATCACTGAAACAGCAGGGACTCCTTACACTTCCCTGATATTTTTGTTATACCGTCACTTTGATACATCCTCAAAGTTTACGGGCTCTTCAAGAATATCATCGTTGTATGCCGGCGGGCATATCTCAACTCGAGTATTTTCAAGAAACCATCGTAGGTAGTTATTGAAAGCAAGTGAGCTATGCTCATGAAGCTGGCCGCGTGCACTGTTACGAGCTTGCTCCACACTAAGACGGAAACGGGTAACATACTATGCATGATGCTTGTCCCAGTCCTTTATCTTCTGCTGCTTTCTCCTGTCCAACCTGCATGGTACAAAACCAAACATTAGCACAATCAAGAAGGAGTGGCGATGCTTAGTCAATACGGTTCATGCTTTCTTACCTATGAAGTGCTTTGTCCGTGTCCACCCATTCCGGCTGGTGAGGCTGGAACAGACCAAACTGACGATACATGCGATGTGGCGAATGAAACTCAGCCGCCCAGTTGCATATTAATGGGCACCACATAAGCCAGAGATCCCTATCCCGTAAGCACATCGGGTTGATGGAAAACTCCTCGGTGTACCCAAGCCTGTCATCGGTGCCATATGGCTGCCATACAACCTATGAAATAGGGCAACAATGCAAAATTGATGACTATTTTTCAGGCAAGCATGAGGAATGACTAAAGTAATGACCTCGTTACCTACTCAGGCGTAATCGTGTCCAACTTGGCAATGTACTTTTGGTACATGAGACTGACATCGTTCGTCATCTCGGATACCACATCCCACTTGTAAGCCTAAGTGGGGCGCCGTAATTCGCCATCTTCATCCCAAGGATTAAACTTGACGCTCTTCGGGCGTCCAACAGGTAGACGCTCCCAGCTCCATACAGAAAGCATAAGCATATTACCACCAATGCCTGCACTACATGTGATCCTGCAACACGCATCATCCAACTGCATATGAAAGAAAACAATGTTAACTTGACAGCAAGGTTGCATTGCTAATGAAGAAATGACTTGATAGCAAAACAAACCAACTACCTGTCGATACAAGTAAGCAAGAGTCGCTGAACCCCAACTCCATCCGCTATCGAAGATGGTCAACACCTTCAGCCACATCCATGGAGCGTTCATGCCTATGGAGTCAGGAAACAAAGTCCTCGAGACAACATACCACATATAGACACGAGCATGTGTTTGTATCACATCATCAGTGGCATCCGCAGGGCAATGCGTAAAGTTCCTTTAAATCCATGTGAAAACAGCTCCAGCTGCTTTCCTTTCCTTCTTCTTCTGCTCTTCTCCCTCCTCTACATCAGCCTCAGCCTCGATAGGAGCGATACCGGTAAGAGCAATCATCTGCTCGCGCCACCCATCAGAATCAATGCTCATACATAGAGGCCTCCCGTCGATAGGAGGCCCGGTGATCAAGGCGTCATCCTCGAGCGTCACAGTCATCTCCCCAGTCCGAAGATGGAAACTATGCGTCTCCGGCCTCCATCGATCAGCAAGAGAGGTCACCAGTGGAGCGTTGAGGTTTGGCGTGGACCAGCTGACCAACTGAATCCATGGGAGGAGTCCTGCCTGCTGAATGTAGGGTGTGTACCGCTCATCGTAGGGCATGGCAGGACCAGACACTTCGTGATACCGAATCTTCAGAGGTTCAAGCTTCTGCAAAAAAACAAGTAATGACAAATCTTAGGGCATGTCAATTTCAACTAAAGGCAAATTTGCAAAATATTTAGATTACTCATTATTACCATCTCCTTCTCGCGCATCATGAAGGCCCGGTGTTGTGTGTCATGGACATCGTCGAGAAGCCAAACCATCCTTACAAAGTTCAAACAATAAACATATATGAGTTCATCTTCATCTCAAATATCATTATACACTAAACATCTCATATGTGTTCAACTACAACAATCTCAACATCTTCTTCTCACACAATGAAGAAATGATTGTAAATTCTCATATATATCTCAAAAAAACTCAACATCTCATATTTCAAATAAACTCAACATCTGATATATATCTAAAAAAATTGAACATCTCATATATGTCTACAAAACTCACCATCTCATAGTTATCTACAAAAATAGGCATCTCATATATATCTAAAAAAACTAAATAATATAGGGTTTCACTAACAATAATCATATATTGTGAACTAATGAACGACACTATGGGAGTACCACTATGACTACACATCCTAAATCTAACAAATCAAGCAAATCAAGGGTTCCACAAAATCTTGGACAAATCTCTAAAATGGCAACAAATTTACGGAGGAAAAAAAAGGGAACGGAGGAGTTTACCTAGTAGGAGGGATTGGATATCGAATCCACGGATCAAATCTTCAGATCTGAGAGGGATGTGGGGGGGGGGGATCCGATTGGGCGCCATCGCCACTGCTCTCTATCCAGAGAGCAACTTCCTAGAGAGGGGGGAGAATTTCCTGGTCGAACTGGGCCGATGCGCTTAAGTCACTGTGCAGCGCCTAAGTGCTAGGCGCTGCACATTACAAGTGTGGCACCTATACGTTGGGCGCTGAACGACTGGCTGTGGGACCGCCCTAGCTCCGGGCTGCCACGCTCGCCGGGCATGCGACGCCTAAGGCAAAGGCGCTGCATAATGTAGTGCAGCGCCCGTCTGTCGGGCGCCACACAAAACGGTCTGTTATGTGAAATTTTTTGAAGACCATGTCAGATCGTGATTTGATTTCGTCCTCAGGTCAATATTATGTTTTCTGCCTTCGTGCGACGACCAGAGCAGTAGGAGCAAGGAGCCTCCTCTCTCTCTCAGTGGTCAAGGACTTCCTCAAGAAGAAAGCAGAAGGCCAAATAGAAGAAGAATTTGGCTCAAAGGTCTTCCGAAGGTGCCTCTGACTGTCTCTACTTTCCTATTACTTTCTCCACCATGCACATTGGAATTAGATAATATATGTTTTTTTAAACATGGCGTGTACAGATCTGAGGTTTTTTATTTGCAGGTAGTGATTCTATATATTATGATGTAGTATGATATTTAATGATATTCACAAAAGGAGTGTTTAAAATGTCCACATTTATATAACTATGTAGTCGGGCATATTTCATCTCTTCTCTTGATCGAATGAAGCACTGGTCTTGATAACTTTACCAGCCTCCTTACATTTGTTCGTGTAACTTCCGCAAGGCAATGGAAAACTTAATGTGGATGGAGTTCTACGCGCATTAAATCTAATTATCCTTACTAGTCATCAACCCGTGCGGCCGCACAGGCTAGTATTTAAAATTTTATGATATTCAAGGAATTTTTATTGGTATAAATTAGAAAGATAGGAAATATATGATAAATCCACACTTGAGATATAATAATTCAAAAACATGGAGCAATTTTACTGGTCATCCATATAGTATAATACAATTGCATGTATGATTTAACAGCTTAGATTGTATTTTTTCGCTTAAAACTCAACCAAATGTATAAGTGTTTGGACAAGAGTTATTCTTTATATAAGACCTTTGATATGTGCTCAATAAGGTCTTATATTTTGAGCTAAAATTTACAAAGCTTAGTCAACTAAAGTATTAAATCCAATAATTTTTTAGAAAAGATAAAGACCATTCAGGTTGTGAAATACCATCCAGTACATGGTCATACCATCCTAAAAAACACTGATAATAGGAAGCTATAGTGTCATAAAGTACAGAATCGTACAGGTAAGAAAATTAATCATGTCTGGGAGATAAGAAAAAAATCAAATAGTTATCATCAGCCTCTTGCACACCAAATTGATCTGCTTTTTTTGTTGCACCTGAGACAAATCTCTTTACATATAAACATTGATTTCAAACCATATGAGCTTTTCAAAGAGACACGGTTCCTCAAGCAGTGTAAGTGCTGCAAAATGAAAATTCAGCATGTCAGGATCAAGCCAAAGGATAAGAAAATGCAAAAACATAAGTCTTTTGGGTATCCAAAAACCATGGTAGCTTCAAGTGCTACCAGAAATAGGTTGAGCCTGTTCAAAAACAGTGGGATATAATCGGTTTCCAGTAAGTGGCACAAAGTTCCTGATTGCCTTGCCCACTAATTTGTGTTGAGGAAGCAAGCACAAACCCGTACAAATGCATTATTGTTACATGTGTTCTATCGGTATCGCAAAAAATTAAACCATGTACGACAACCCTCTTTAAAAGTTCTCATATTAATCCTGGTTGTGGCCATTTGTGGGAACATGATTTAGAATATTTAATATCCTAGAAGTTTACAACAAATGAAGCTCATATTTTTATTTTTTTGACAACTACGATTGTAGTTATATCTGATCATGCTTGAGGCTCATATTTGATTTCCTACCCTGCAATTTACCTCTAGATAGGAAAAGAGGATACTATTCATCATTGCGAAACTGCCATGCAAAATTATATGAGATGACTACAAAATATTTTTCTATGATCAGACCCTGCGCAAGCGGGAGCTACATGCACCGGGGTGCCTTTTTTTTACTCTGGATTATACGGATATAAAACTGGAAGGGTAACCACACGAAAAGAGAATTTGGCTTTAAACGTTTGCATATAGTATTCTTCTTTGGCATGAAAGCTACTCCAAAGAGTAGTACGTAACAGTTAAATGAGTAACCCTTAGATGAAAATGTAGTCAGAGCAGCCATTTTAAACACTTGCAACATGACCAATGTGTAGTCTAATTTCGTGAGCGGTCTAATTATCTCTCGGACAGTCCACAACAAATTCAAACTAATTCACAACTGAGAATTAGCAGATAACAATATTTGCTGCTACAATATATTGGACTGAACTCAAACAATAAGTGTTTTTTCTTCTTTAAATACAGTTGGTATTTTCATGCAACATGGATGAAATGATGAATAGATTAATTCAGCGTTGAGATCATAATGAAGCTTGTTGAGGAAATAGATATTTGGACATTACAACTACATTTGTGTATCCCTAAAATACTTGGGAAAATCAAAATCTTCAAGACGTACTAAATCTATCTTTTCACCCTTGAGATCATAATCCACATATTATCCCATATACAATACACATTTGTTGATCACAGTTATAATTTAGATAGTGAGCACCCAACAAAACTAATTCAATAGGTAGCTCCAAACTGAAAACTAAAAGCAAAACATAATGCGTACATCTTTTAGGAAACAATTGGGTAGAAACAATTTAGTTTTGTTAAGTTTGATGTAAATCTTTTTGGAAGGACTCCATATCATGGCTCCTGAGATCTGAGAAATTTCGACTTTGTGAACCCAAGCTTTGGTTTTGAGGCATTATGTATCTCATTAATCTGTATTTATTTTTGTATCTGACGTGATGTTTCTGTCAATACCAAGGCGTCCTGTGGTGACTTGGGGTCAATCTAAAGCTTAGCTAATCCATCCTAAAGTAGAATTTTACTTGGAAATAAAAGAATGGATAATCACATAAGAGGTACATGGTCATGCAGATATTTGTTGCACCAACATGACGATAGCCTAAAAACAGAAGGACCTCCATAATCTAATTACACTAAATCACAATCATATAACTGACACATACTGAGCCAAAAAATAATATTATACATACTTGATTTGCAAATTGCAAATATCAATACAAATCATATTATAAATACACAATATGCAAAGAACAGTAAGGAGCTGCGGATGGCGCATAGTATTTTTTCGATTTACTATTTATTAGATTTTAATATAAAAGACAGAATATCATGTTACTTTCTACATGGCCTTTTTTGCAAAAAAAAAATGGTTTTTTATATATAATTCACAGTAAATGTTTTAGGACCTTAGGGAGACACTGCAAAATGAAAATTCAGCGTGTCAGGATCAAGCCAAAGGATAAGAAAATGCAAAAACATAAGTCTTTTGCGTATCCAAAAAGCATGGTAGCTTCAAGTGCTACCAGAAATAGGTTGATCCTGTTAAAAAACAGTGGGATATAATCGGTTTCCAGTAAGTGGCACAAAGTTCCTGATTGCCTTGCCCACTAATTTGTGTTAAGGAAGCAAGCCTTGGCGCAGTGGTAAAGCTGCTGCCTTGTGACCATGAGGTCATGGGTTCAAGCCCTGGAAACAACCTCTTACAGAAATGTAGGGAAAGGCTGCGTACTATAGACCCAAAGTGGTCGGACCCTTCCCTGGATCCTGTGCAAGCGGGAGCTACATGCACCAGATTGTCCTTTAAGCAAGCACAAACCCGTACAAATGCATTATTGTTACATGTGTTCTATCGGTATCGCAAAAAATTAAACCATGTACGACAACCCTCTTTAAAAGTTCTCATATTAATCCTGGTTGTGGCCATTTGTGGGAACATGATTTAGAATATTTAATATCCTAGAAGTTTACAACAAATGAAGCTCATATTTTTTTTAACAACTAAGATTGCAGTTATATCTAATCATGCTTGAGGCTCATATTTGATTTCCTACCCTGCAATTTACCTCAGATAGGAAAAGGGGATACTATTCATCATTGCGAAACTGCCATGCAAAATTATATGAGATGACTACAAAATATCTTTCTATGATCAGACCCTGCGCAAGCGGGAGCTACATGCACCGGGGTGCCTTTTTTTACTCTGGATTATACGGATATAAAACTGGAAGGGAAACCACACGAAAAGAGAATTTGGCTTTAAACGTTTGCATATAGTACTCTTCTTTGGCATGAAAGCTACTCCAAAGAGTAGTACGTAACCGTTAAATGAGTAATCCTTAGATGAAAATGTAGTCAGAGCAGCCATTTTAAACACTTGCAACATGACCAATGTGTAGTCTAATTTCGTGAGCGGTCTAATTATCTCTAGGACAGGCCACAACAAATTCAAACTAATTCACAACTGAGAATTAGCAGATAACAATATTTGCTGCTACAATATATTGGACTGGACTCAAACAATAAGTGTTTTTTCTTCTTTAAATACAGTTGGTATTTTCATGCAACATGGATGAAATGATGAATAGATTAAATCAGCGTTGAGATCATAATGAAGCTTGTTGAGGAAATAGATATTTGGACATTACAACTACATTTGTGTATCCCTAAAATACTTGGGAAAATCAAAATCTTCAAGACGTACTAAATCTATCTTTTCACCCTCGAGATCATAATCCACATATTATCCCATATACAATACACATTTGTTGATCACAGTTATAATTTAGATAGTGAGCACCCAACAAAACTAATTCAACGGGTAGCTCAAACTGAACACTAAAAGCAAAACGGAATGCGTACATCTTTTAGGAAACAATTGGGTAGAAACAATTTAGTTTTGTTAAGTTTGATGTAAATCTTTTTGGAAGGACTCCATATCATGGCTCCTGAGATCTGAGAAATTTCGACTTTGTGAACCCAAGCTTTGGTTTTGAGGCATTATGTATCTCATTAATCTGTATTTATTTTTGTATCTGACGTGATGTTTCTGTCAATACCAAGGCGTCCTGTGGTGACTTGGGGTCAATCTAAAGCTTAGCTAATCCATCCTAAAGTAGAATTTTACTTGGAAATAAAAGAATGGATAATCACATAAGAGGTACATGGTCATGCAGATATTTGTTGCACCAACATGACGATAGCCTAAAAACAGAAGGACCTCCATAATCTAATTACACTAAATCACAATCATATAACTGACACAGACTGAGCCAAAAAATAATATTATACATACTCGATTTGCAAATTGCAAATATCAATACAAATCATATTATAAATACACAATATGCAAAGAACAGTAAGGAGCTGCGGATGGCGCATAGTATTTTTTTCGATTTACTATTTATTAGATTTTAATACAAAAGACAAAATATCATGTTACTTTCTACATGGCCATTTTTGCAAAAAAAAATGGTTTTTTTATATAGAATTCACAGTAAATGTTTTAGGACCTTAGGGAGACACTGCAAAATGAAAATTCAGCGTGTCAGGATCAAGCCAAAGGATAAGAAAATGCAAAAACATAAGTCTTTTGCGTATCCAAAAAGCATGGTAGCTTCAAGTGCTACCAGAAATAGGTTGATCCTGTTAAAAAACAGTGGGATATAATCGGTTTCCAGTAAGTGGCACAAAGTTCCTGATTGCCTTGCCCACTAATTTGTGTTAAGGAAGCAAGCCTTGGCGCAGTGGTAAAGCTGCTGCCTTGTGACCATGAGGTCATGGGTTCAAGCCCTGGAAACAACCTCTTACAGAAATGTAGGGAAAGGCTGCGTACTATAGACCCAAAGTGGTCGGACCCTTCCCTGGATCCTGTGCAAGCGGGAGCTACATGCACCAGATTGTCCTTTAAGCAAGCACAAACCCGTACAAATGCATTATTGTTACATGTGTTCTATCGGTATCGCAAAAAATTAAACCATGTACGACAACCCTCTTTAAAAGTTCTCATATTAATCCTGGTTGTGGCCATTTGTGGGAACATGATTTAGAATATTTAATATCCTAGAAGTTTACAACAAATGAAGCTCATATTTTATTTTTTAACAACTAAGATTGCAGTTATATCTGATCATGCTTGAGGCTCATATTTGATTTCCTACCCTGCAATTTACCTCTAGATAGGAAAAGAGGATACTATTCATCACTGCGAAACTGCCATGCAAAATTATATGAGATGACTACAAAATATTTTTCTATGATCAGACCCTGCGCAAGCGGGAGCTACATGCACCGGGGTGCCTTTTTTTACTCTGGATTATACGGATATAAAACTGGAAGGGAAACCACACAAAAAGAGAATTTGGCTTTAAACATTTGCATATGGTACTCTTCTTTGGCATGAAAGCTACCCCAAAGAGTAGTACGTAACAGTTAAATGAGTAACCCTTAGATGAAAATGTAGTCAGAGCAGCCATTTTAAACACTTGCAACATGACCAATGTGTAGTCTAATTTCGTGAGCGGTCTAATTATCTCTAGAACAGGCCACAACAAATTCAAACTAATTCACAACTGAGAATTAGCAGATAACAATATTTGCTGCTACAATATATTGGAATGAACTCAAACAATAAGTGTTTTTTCTTCTTTAAATACAGTTGGTATTTTCATGCAACATGGATGAAATGATGAATAGATTAAATCAGCGTTGAGATCATAATGAAGCTTGTTGAGGAAATAGATATTTGAACATTACAACTACATTTGTGTATCCCTAAAATACTTGGGAAAATCAAAATCTTCAAGACGTACTAAATCTATCTTTTCACCCTTGAGATCATAATCCACATATTATCCCATATACAATACACATTTGTTGATCACAGTTATAATTTAGATAGTGAGCACCCAACAAAACTAATTCAATAGGTAGCTCCAAACTGAAAACTAAAAGCAAAACAGAATGCGTACATCTTTTAGGAAACAATTGGGTAGAAACAATTTAGTTTTGTTAAGTTTGATGTAAATCTTTTTGGAAGGACTCCATATCATGGCTCCTGAGATCTGAGAAATTTTGACTTTGTGAACCCAAGCTTTGGTTTTGAGGCATTATGTATCTCATTTATCTGTATTTATTTTTGTATCTGACGTGATGTTTCTGTCAATACCAAGGCGTCCTGTGGTGACTTGGGGTCAATCTAAAGCTTAGCTAATCCATCCTAAAGTAGAATTTTACTTGGAAATAAAAGAATGGATAATCACATAAGAGGTACATGGTCATGCAGATATTTGTTGCACCAACATGACGATAGCCTAAAAAGAGAAGGACCTCCATAATCTAATTACACTAAATCACAATCATATAACTGACACATACTGAGCCAAAAAATAATATTATACATACTCGATTTGCAAATTGCAAATATCAATACAAATCATATTATAAATACACAATATGCAAAGAACAGTAAGGAGCTGCGGATGGCGCATAGTATTTTTTTCGATTTACTATTTATTAGATTTTAATATAAAAGACAAAATATCATGTTACTTTCTACATGGCCTTTTTTGCAAAAAAAATGGTTTTTTTATATAGAATTCACAGTAAATGTTTTAGGACCTTAGGGAGACACTCGTGTTAACAGACCTAGTAAATAAATATGCATATAAGGAAAGAAATAGCAATGGCTACCACATGGAAACATGTGGAGAGATATCTATACACAAGAAAAAAAATGACTTATGTACCATGGCTATTTCACGGCCATAACAAAAAGGAAGTGAAACAGAAGAACTTCAATACGTACAGCAGTACTATTAGAGTTGACGAAGGGCTGGTGCTGCTTACTGTTTTCCTGCCGGACGATTCGTGCTTGCGGATGTTGATGTTAACCTCAATCTGTCTGCAAGTTTTTCTTTAGTTTCTCTTATTTCTTCAGTAGCTGCATAAGCAATCACATGTGTCTTTGATCTGAATGTTTACTGTAGCCAGAATCTTGCTGCGTTCCTGTTGTGGCCCAGACCTAATTTTAGCTTGTTTAATTAGCGTTTGACCCGGCACAATCTGGGCTCGTGGGATGGCACACGCAACTATTGGATTGTGGCGAATTTCCCGTTGGTTCAGTTAAGCGATGAAATGAAAGGAAAGACTAAAAATGAAGCAAGTTTTGGCATGGCAAAAGCCTCTCTCTATGACTGAATTTCTGTTCTCTATTTCCTTCAACCTCATGTGTGTGTGTTGTGTTCTTTAGAAATAAAATTCAGATAAAAGAGAGCAGATAAGTGATGAAAACTGACAGTGGAATCATTAATTGAAAACTACATATTAGATCAATGAATTTTGGGGTCGCCAAACTGCTTCATATATCTTCGTGAACCATGAGAAAATGTACGGAATAAACATAGCTTCAGTTTGCCTAATTAATTTTTGGACAGGGCGTGGTCCAGTAATAATGATCAAACGTCAGGTATGTTGAGGACAGACATAGTCACCTATGTCAAACCTTCATGATTCATGGCATTGCCTGTATATGTATTAGATTGGGTCACGTTCTTCAAGGTCTGCAACATAGATCGGGGCTGGGTAGAAGAGGACATGGAGAGGCGGCAGAGGAGGGAGATCGTGGATGGGTGGAAGAGATGGGGAAGAGGTGAGATGGAAATATTTTTTTCAGGGAGAGGCCTAGAAGGAACTTTCTCATGTGGGATAGTTCGTACGGACTATGATGGATTTCATCCGACGGCTCCAGAGATGCAACTCTAAGATCGGATGGATGATTTTGTTAATTTTCTAGGATTAACATGGTGTCTCGATTAGTGCTTCCAATTAGTAAATATATAATGTAAGATGTATTGTGATTTAAAAATTAACGGAATGCCACCGATTGAGATGGTCATCCATACCCTCTTGTGGTAAGAAACAAAAAAGGTATAAAGGCCTACTTTTTCAATTTGGATTCCCAAGAAATAAATATGGTTCTACCCGAACAAATTGACACCGGTGATCCAACAAAAAAGGAAGATTCGTTCAAGTATACATAAGCTAATTGCGGTAGTTCTTGCTGTTGTACACCAGGGCAAGAAAGAACCTGCCGAGACTGCCCAAATATCAAGCTGAAAATACCTTATTCTTTAGTCTATAGGCCATAGCTGTAAATTCCAAATATTAAAGGCTATTTGATAAAACTGTAGAGAGCAACCATTACATACAATTGCAAATTGATTTCCTATGAACATGACCTCAAGACTCAAGCCATAAATTGATTTGATGGGTTAGAAAATAGAAAACGAAATTTCAGAATTCGGATTACCCTCTTATTGACTGATGATGAATTGACCTAGAACAATGTTCATGTCCAGAGAGCTGCTGCGCCCGTCTCTTGTAGTAGCTCCACTCGGCGGCCTCACCAATGGTCGTAATTTGACTGACATCGGTATGCCTCATCCACTTCATTAACCATTTTTATCTCTGTTAGCCTAAATTGAACTCATTAGAAGCCATCATGATCACTTCATCTTCCTTTCATACTAAGTAAACCAATCAGGCATCCCAAGCTGAGCAACAACAACGAATTTTAGGCCTTATTTAGCAGCAATAATATGCAAAATTAGCACTGTTCAGCTAGAGCACTACTTAAAAGCATGTGAACAGATCTCAGTACTCCAAAATTATTATTAACAGGTCTGTAACATGGATGTTTGTACAGAACCTATCTGCAGTCTGCAAATTATCATCTTCCAGAAATTTGTCCAAACACACAATTAGCAAAAGTTAAGATATAGGCCTTTTGCAGGTAAGAATTGAAGGCAGCACAAACTAATACACATGGAAACTTTCAATCTTCACTGAACTATTTAGGTTTAGCCACCCTGGGCCGCCTAATGGTTGCAGGTTGAACATGACGCTGCTCCCTGGGAGGCTTCTATAATCCAATCAGAGTAGAGAAGAAGTTCTACTCATAGATTTAAGAGTAATCTTACCTCTAGAGGTACAACAAAGCAGAGTTTTCATGGATCTAGAAACAAGAAGCAGTGGAGTACGCATCTAGATCCATGAAAAGACGGCCGTGTGGCCGGCTGGACTGTGCAGCAGGGGTACAGAAAGGGGCCTCGCATGATTGGGGTGCAACAGCGAGCTAGCCGCTACCGTAGGAGGCCGGCGTAAGATCGAGAAAGAGGATGGCCACCGGAGATAGCAGGACCATGGTCTGCTGGAGGGAGGACATGGTGATTGAGGTCATGAGGGACAACCTATGCGTGGAAAGCGTGAAGCGGTGTCTTTTTAAGGGAAAAAGCATGGAGCGGTATTAGACTCGTGGATTGGTTGGAAACTTAAGCAAAAACCATCTTACACGTTGATTACTGATCGGATGGTAATTTTCTATGTTTTACTGAGGATTATCGTGGTGCTTTGTTTGGTGCTTCCAATTAATAAATATAAGATATAAGATATAAGATATAAGATATTTCAACTTCAATGTCTCGGCCTTTAGAGGCTATTTTGGCCTCACGGGATGAAGGCATGTTTGTACCGGCAATGAAAATATGGTACTCATTTTTATCTTGCTGATTTGGGGATTTTGACAATAAAATTATTGGGGAACGCGGTAATTTCAAAATTTTCCTAGGATCACGCAAGATCTATCTAGGTGATACATAGCAACGAGGGGAGAGTATGTCCACGTACCCTCATAGACCGAAAGCGGAAGCATTATGTAACGCGGTTGATGTAGTTGAATGTCTTCGAACCGATCAAGTACCAAACGCACGGCATCTCCGCGATCTGGACACGTTCAGCTCGGTGACGTCCCTCGAACTCTAGATCCAGCTAAGGCCGAGGGAGAGTTCCGTCAGCACAACGGCATGGTGACGGTGATGATGAAGTTACCGGTGCAGGGCTTCACCTAAGCACTACGACGATATGACCGAGGTGTGTAACTGTGGAGGGGGGCACCGCACACGGCTAAAAGATCAACTTGTGTGTCTATGGGGTGCCCCTGACCACGTATATAAAGGAGGGGAGGGAAGAGGTGGCTGGCCCGAGGGGGGCGCACCAGGTGTGGGGAATCCTACTAGGACTCCCCAGTCCAAGTAGGATTCCCCTCCTCTTTCCTATTCCTAGTAGGAGAAGGAGGGAAGGAAGAAGAGGGGAGAAGGAAGGAGGGGGCGCCGCCCCCTCCTAGTCCAATTCGGACCAGCCCATAGGGGGGGTGCGGCCACCCCTTGAGGCCCTTCTCTCCTTTCCCGTATGGCCCATTAAGGCCCATTACTTCCCCTGCGAATTCCGGTAACTCTCCGGTACTCCAAAAAATACCCGAATCACTCGGAACCTTTCCGATGTCCGAATATAGCCTTCCAATATATCGATCTTTATGTCTTGACCATTTCGAGACTCCTCGGCACATCCGTGATCTCATCCGGGACTTCGAACAAACTTCGGTCATCAAATCACATAACTCATAATACAAATTGTCATCAAACGTTAAGCGTGCGGACCCTACGGGTTCGAGAACTATGTAGACATGACCGAGACACATCACCAGTCAATAAACAATAGACAAACCTGGATGCTCATATTGGCTCCTACATATTCTACGAAGATCTTTATCGGTCAAACCCCATAACAACATACGTTGTTCCCTTTGTCATCGGTATATTACTTGCCCGAGATTCGATCGTCGGTATCATCATTCCTAGTTCAATCTCGTTACCGGCAAGTCTCTTTACTCGTTCCGTAATACTTCATCCCACAACTAACTCATTAGTCACAATGCTTGCAAGGCTTATAGTGATGAGTATTACCGAGAGGGCCCAGAGATACCTCTTCGAAACACGGAGTGACAAATCCTAATCTCGATCTATGCCAACCCAACAAACACCTTCGGAGACACATGTAGAGCATCTTTATAATCACACATTTACATTGTGACGTTTGGTAGCACACAAAGTGTTCCTCCGGTATTCGGGAGTTGCATAATCATATAGTCTGAGGAACATGTATAAGTCATGAAGAGATCAGTAGCAATGAAACTGTAACGATCATAATGCTAAGCTAACGGATGGGTCATGTCCATCACATCGTTCTCCTAATGATGTGATCCCGTTTATCAAATGACAACACATGTCTATGGTTAGGAAACACAACCATCTTTGATCAACAAGCTAGTCAAGTAGAGGCATACTAGTGACACTATGTTTGTCTATGTATTCACACATGTATTATGTTTCCGGTTAATACAATTCTAGCATGAATAATAAACATTTATCATGAAATAAGGAAATAAATAATAACTTTATTATTGATTCTAGGCCATATTTCCTTCAAAAATGTGGTATCCCGCATGTGAACAGTACACATAGATGGTATCCCGCGTATCTTTTTGGCGGACAGCGCTCAATATTTCGATGCCCTACCCCATATTTTGACGTAGACCCAATGTACAGTGAGATGGGAAAAGAGGCGGTCGCCCATGTAGTCTCCTCCTTCACTCTGTACATTTTAAAATCGAACCGAAAAACCATACCGAAGTAAAACCGAACCGAACCGATTTTTTAGTTTTTATGGTTTCTTGTTTGGGCATGGTATGAACTTTTCATACCGATTTGAACTTTGGTTTTTATGGTATACACCGAAAAACCGAACAGTTAACCGAATAAACCGAAGTAAAAGATAAATTTATATTCTTGAGATGAACAACCGTACAAGTTGTCATTTTTCTTGTACATGAGTCAAATTCACTACTAAGCACGTACATTTTTCTTGTAACATAGTCATTTTTCTCCTTTTAAAATGCTAAGCACGTCCATAACCATCAACAGATGAATCAATGCATGCATATATACTTATATATATAGTCATATACTATTTGTGTAAAATAGTATGTGTTTTGAGTCATAAATTTGCAAATTATTATTACGTCATTTTCATATTCGCGTCAACTTTGGTTTTTATGGTATATACCAAAACCATACCGAAATAATATGGTATATATGGAAACCAAACCGTATTTTATTTTCATACCGTATTACCGAAATATTAATACCGTACAAACCGAAAACCGTGTAAACCGAACCCTATAAACCGAATAAACCGAACACGACTCCTCCTTCCCCGCTCTCCCAAAACGAGCGCCGCCAGAGTCCAAAAATTTCCCCTTCTTAAGCCGATCTCGCCGCACCATCTTCGCCGCGCACGGCGCCGTCAGCCGACCAGGTCGCCGCCGCGTCGTCTGCTCCTCCGCTGACCTCATGCCTCCAGTTCCTTCCCCGTCCCCGTCGCCCCTTCTCTCGAGCCGCCGGCTGGTGCTCTCTGTTCCCCCGGGTCGTCCACTCCGCGCCGTCGATTCGAACCAGGAGCGGCACGGGTAGAGGCGCAGGGCGAGGAGCGTCCGCCGGAGGTGCTCGATGCCCCCCTTCTACATCCATTGTAGGCGCTCCTCCGTCGCTCCCCCCCTCCATCGTCAGGAGGGGCTCGGCTGCAGTTCTACTCCAGGCTCCGCATCCAAGCAGTACGATTCCTAATTTTTTTCGGTGGACTGATTATTTTGGTTTGTTAATCTTCCTACATTGACCACTTGCTGCTGCTGATGGCGCATATTGCAAAGTATGGCGAGGTTGAGTGTCTCAAAGTAGAAATCTTAGAGACGCCGCTTCCTGCCATCTTCGTGCGATGGAGGAGGTTCTTTCATGATTCCTTAGTTGTTTTGCGTTTGATTTGTTATCTCCCGGTGCTCATCTAGGTCTTTTGTTCCCCCCTTGTTGTTCTAGGGTTAGGTTTTGTTGTTGGATCAGTGACTGTTGTGAGCTGGTAACACGTCAGCTTGCTATGATCTGCCTTCTTTGTTGATCGAGGTTGTTTTGCTCGTTCTGCTCTTGCTCAGCCATCCCGTTGTAGGTGCTCATCTTATCCCGTCTTTCTGTGTCTGTATTTTATTTTTGCACCTGTATTTAAGCAAGGATTGTGCCTTAATAGATCTACTGTTAATGTTGGGCTTTCTCTTTTGTGTGGGGTTTGCTTATTTTTGGTTATTCATTGTTTGTGGCCCGATGTTTGCTGTCAGTTGTTCATACGTGAATACAAGAAAATCTTGTGCTACACAGTTACTTTGTTTACCAGTCATTCACTTTTTTTGTTGATAATGGAGTATCTGTTGAGTATCTTTTTTGGAATAATCTTATATTTTTCTTCAGGTTGCCACCGATGGGAATACAGCCAGTGGACAGGTTTTGCTTGTCAGCGACCGGAACAAGAACAAGTCAATGCTTATCTGTACATATTCAACTTTGTGGATGATTGGAGGCTTTGTGTTCATAGTTTATATGGGTCATCTTTATATCTGGGCCGTGGTCGCTGTATTGGTCTATCATTCATCTACCGGTTAATTGACCATAGATAGGTTATGGCGTTAATAGGATATATTTTGCTTTTTTCCTTCACAGAAGAGATTATTATTAGGATAACAATGGCTCGATACATTGCTTGACAGAATGATTGAGATTAACTATGAGGGAGTTTATTCCTAGCTTCTAGCCCTACATAAAAATGGCTGATGGTTCAGTTCCTCATTTGCTGGTTTTTTCTTATTCTCCATCTATGTTATACCAAGATGATGCCCTTGAACGAGTGAGACACATACATCATCTGCTCAAGCTCATAGTTGGCCGAACTGAAAGGTTTTATCTTTCTGAAAATTTTCCTCTACTTAGTAAGGGGCGGTAAATGCAAGCACTCTTAAGGCTTTTTCAGTTTCCTCTAAGCTAGTGGCAGCACATGCTTTCATTCTAAGTGGGTCATGCTAGCTGAACAAAAAACTTATTTTTGTGTTCCTTATACCTAATTGTGCCTTCACGGTTCTTGTGATGGTTGCTTGTGAATGTTTGTTTGGTATCTCTATATAGGATTTTAAACGGATGTAAGATGTGTGCTGCTATAAGTTTCTGAAGTAACTTACCGCTACTGATATGTGTGAACTTATTGCTACTGGAAATCATTTCAGTAAATTAGTATTGACATTATCTCCTACTGTTGATCAGGGCATTATTTCTGCTGCATGCCCAAGTATTTCCACATCTTGTTCTGATGATATATGCTACTTATTGTTAGTTCATTGTAGGTCTCTTGAAGCTTTATATAAATGTTTACATTTGTTCTTACATAATACTCCCTCCGTACGAAAATACTTGTCATCAAAATGGATAAAAAGGGATGTATCTAGAACTAAAATACATCTAGATACATCCCCTTTTATTCATTTTGATGACAAGTATTTCTGGACGGAGGGAGTAATACTAAATGGAGCAGATGACTGATGCTCGTGCTCTGCTTTGGGGCTTTTGTCGCTCTTCTCTAAAATTACTACCCCTTCTTATCTTCAGGTTCTTGATTGGATTACGTATTTTGCGCACTTTGTTGGTGCCATCTTCCTTGAGGCGAGAGTTGATGTATGTGGTGATGTGCATGTGATATTGTTGTGTGTGCCAGTTTTATATACCATTACCACACTACATCAAGAGGGAAAGAATATTAGTGAAGGATTTCTCTATTGTATGATTTCTACATTCCTTAGTTATTGTCTATCCAAGCAAGAAAAGCACTGTAACTTCATTTTTTTTTGGCATGCTACAGAATGACATATTGCCTTGAACGTCCTACAAGGAAGTTGCTCCTGATGCCTGTAAAACCTTTTGAACCTAATAAATCATGCTATGTATGCTCTGAGGTATTTTTGCATTGTCTTAAGATATCTTGTTCTTATATTTTGCTCCTCTCATTTGTATCTAACATGACACTGAAACTGAATGCATCAGACCCCTCTTCTGCTGGATGTTAGCACTAAGGCACAAAGCTTAGGGAGGTTATTGACAAGATTATAAAAATTAACTTGGAATGAACCTCCTGTTGGTAATGATTGGCTCTACACTTGTTTTTGATGATGCTGATGGCTTAGAGGAAGACGAGGCTGCAACTAAGCTTTAAACCTTGAGAATGTAGTATCCTCATAATGTTTCATGTTCAAGGCAAGGGCCAATGTAATAATGCAATGCCATTTTTCTCCTTTTTAGACTATGCCGTTGTGTTTCCATATTGTCGATTACAATATATTTATTGCCAGCCTTTGCACAATAAAAACTAGGTGGTCATTAGATGATTCTAGTTACTTGCTATCTTAGAATATACATGGAAAAACATTATTACAATTTTGCTAATTAAAGTTGGCAGATGATTTCCCACTGTCCCAGAGTAGTAGTATGATACTGAAACTGCTGTTGTTTTATAAAATGTTTTCACATATAGACTAGTTTTATCATGTATTTTTAGCACACATTCCATGCTTAGTATCATACCTCAAATACATTGATAGATCACTCTATTGTAGAGGCAAACGAGACCTGAACACTGTATTTCTGTCCTATCCACTTTTTCACTTCGGCACTCTGTCAATGACTAGAGCTTCATTTCTTCTGTAATCCATGCAGGGAAGTTTGATGAGGAGAAAGAGACTGACAGAATGGTTTTATCTGGATGGTCTGCTCCGGAGGAGAAACAGATTAACAACAATGGGGAGAACAAATAGATAGCTTCTTCATCCTGTGCACATGCCACTGATGACACTATTGAGGATCCATCGACTAAACCTTGGATGAAGCGCAAGCTGGGTGAACTATTGAAAATAAGGGAAACCTGTGATGCATCCAGTAGTGCTTAGTTGTTTGGTCCGGCAACTCTAGTTGATATGTGGTCTCAGATTGTCTATGCTGATTCAAGTGTTCTAGCAATTTACCAACTTAAGCTAGCCTTTCTTTGAATTTATGGCCAGTATGAATACGATCATTTATTATTAATATGATTTTTTACGGATTTATGAATTATTTGAGCTATGGCTGATATTAATCTAGATTTGGGTTTTGTTACCTTTGTTCCTATTCTACATAAATTGTTCATGTGAATCCAAGTTTATATATTTCAAATTATGGATGAAATGAATAAAAAATAGGTTAACAAGCTTTACATGATCGAATAGATGGTGTGTATAAACTTGTTAGTGAAAGCGAACTCTCTCATTTTTCTGATGATTTAATTGCTAATAAATATTCGTAAAAGTAGTTTTGAGAACATAGTGTTGGTCTGCTGGATGTGATCGATGGGATTTCCTGCGCATAGAGCTGCCCCCAGTGAGCTGACCCATCTAACATGCTATAGCAGCAATTTTTTATTTTTAAATATTTGGAAATTTATTAAAAAACTAATATTCTTGAAAGCACAAACACTTTATAAAACTTTTGAACATTATTTAAAAAGTAAAAATATTTATTAATCTGGGAACATTTTTTGAAAACGTGAACAAGCTTTAAACATTTCCGACCATTTATTTAATTTGTGTAATTTTTTAACTGGGAACTTTTTTTGAAAATGCGAACAACTTTCGGAAATTTCGAAACAATTTTTTATTTTATGAACTTATTTTTGAAATGGGAACTTTTTTAAAATTTGCAAACAGATTTTTAATACACGGACATTTTTTAATATTTAGAACAAAAAATTGTGAACAAATTTGACAATGGGTACTTTTTTCAGATTTGGAACAAAAATTTGCAAACAGTTTTTCAAAATTTGTGTTTTTTCAGAAAATCAAAGAAGGAAGAATGCCTGTGGCTACGCGCATTGCAGCAGCGGTTTATTATTTTTTATTTTTTTAAAAGCGAATAGTCTAGAAAGTGCAATTTTTTTATAAATTTCTGAATAGTTTTTAAAAAATACAAATAATTTTTAAACGAGGAACATTTTTTTGAAAATGTAAACAAGTTTTAAACATTTCCCACCATTTTTGTTTGTGTATTTTAGAAATTGGAACCATTTTTCGAAAATTCCGAACATTTTTTGAAAATTTTCAAACAACTTTGAAATGATGAACTTATTTTTGAAATGTGAATGCTTTTCAAATTTGCAAACAATTATTTAAAGCATGGACATTTTTTTTAATATTTGGAAAAATAGTTTGTGAACAAATTTGGGACAAAAAGTGAAAACACAAACAATTTTTCGAAGACACAAAGAAGGAAGGAAATAAAGGAAAAGAAAAATTGAAAATAAAAAAACCAAAACTAAAAAATAAAAGTTAAAAAGAAAATAAAACCGGAGACAACCGATTAAAAACCATAGGAAAAAAACAGAAAAACCCAGTAAAAAGTTGAATCGAAACCTTCTAGAATAACGCTAAAACCGGACAACTTAAACGGACCAGCCCAACTACATTTGCTTGTTCCTTTATGTGCGAATGTCTATATCATCGTCAAATATGATTTTTAGAGGTTGAGCTGCTCGAGTTGTGAGTGCGTAAACATGGGCCAAGCTACAGGGGACCCTAAGCATATAAAAAGAATAGCATTGGGCTGGTAGGTCCAATAGCAACAGTCAAGTCCAAGAGGTGTGACCCGCGTTATTATGACGGCTGAGTCTAAAGCGAGCTGACCACCCGAGTCCTATACAACAACCTAAGATGTCTACATCCCATATCAAACGACAAGTTGGATGAGACCATTTTCATAATGTGGACTATCTTGAGCACGACACATTAGGGGCAAAAATCAACGACTACTCAAAATTGGAGTAAAAAAGGACAAAAGCCCGTTGGTAAATCCATGACAATTTACATGTTGGGATTATGACGGCGAGGCAACATTTGTCATAAAATCGTCACCAGTTCAGGGGTCGTACTCCTCTTGATGATCCATGATGGATCAAGGCTAACCATCACCGATGGAATACCATTGATGACGGTCTCTGAAACCATCACCAGAAATCCATCGTAGATTAATAGGTTTCTTTTAGTACATATGCAGTACATAATCATAGTATACGAAATACGAAGACTCATCTCATGGAAAACAATGCATCCATGCATATATGTTTAGCTGCTAACACTAGCTGAATGCATACTTATTGTTGGAGAAAAGGCATGCTGAAATTTTCATCATATCGAGTGGGCTTGATGTAGTGTTTCACAAAGAAGTTACTGATAAATCTCCTAACAACCAACAATTCAGCTGTAGGGAGCGGTTCAGGGGTCATCGGTTTTAAGATGATCTGCAGGGTTTTTAGATTAGAATGTGCCATACATGTGGAGTAGAAGATAGTAATTAAGATACAGACTTACTCGCATTACCTCGTCAGCATCATTACAACAACCAGAAATCTGTAGGTGGAGATCGTGTGTCTACAAACATAGTATCCATAAAGGTTGGTCCCTTCTTGTTGTTGAGGACACTGAATTTTTTGTACAAAATTAGTCATGTATTTGCCCTGTTAGGAACAACCTAACGGATGTAAATAGTTTATTTATTTATTTTTCTTTGGAGAGAAATAGTAAGAGGTTTATTTAGAAACCTAAGTATTTGACTAGCATCAGAAAAGGTGTTTGCAAACCTTTGGATACATTTTCTGAAAAAAACGGATTTCGGTGTCTTACCGGAGAAATGATCTCGTGTCGCAGAGGTTGTTGACGGTCGAACTTGGACCCTCCTTTAGTTATGTACCTTGACAATACACTACAAATGAAGATGAGTTTTCACACACTCAATTATTGAAATATATATGAATACAAATTCAACATCAAAGAGTTCAATACCTATCCATCAATTCCTAAAGATGCGTTAGATCCTGACGCTTTGTTGACTCTCTGACATAATCTAGGTAGTAAACAGTGTTGCGCTTGGGAACAATGACTACCAAGATCCAGTGATTGCTACAGATTAAGAAAACCATGAACTTACTAACTATGTTGAAAATTGAAAGACGACTAATGTATTCGTGGTTCTATATTTAACCTTGAAAGTGCTAGTTATCGACTAAGGGGGGGGGGGTGAATAGGAGATTTTTATTGAAGTCTTCAAAACACGGTGGCTTTGAAGACAAACAAGTAACTGAGTCTAAATAGTAAGCAGCGGAATGAAAACTACACTAAGTAAGCACAAGTCTAATATACAACATAATGAAGGCATGAAGACTAATTGCAACTAGGTAGACAGAATCAGAAAGGTAGATAGTACGAAGCTAAACAGACAATAGTCTTCATAGTGTGAAGTCAAACAGATTAGACAAGTAAGCAATGACTTCACGAATACAACTGTAAAGTAATGAGAGTAGAGGATAGAACCAATAGCTTGATGAAGACAAGTATTTGGTAGACCAGTTCCAGTTGCTGTGACAACTGTACGTCTGGTTAGGGAGGCTGAGATTTAACTCGGAAGACCGTGTCTTCACCCTATTCCCCTTGAGCTAAGGACACCTAGTCCTCGCCCAATCACTATGGTAAGTCTTCGAGGTAGACTTCCAAACCTTCACAGACTTCGTTCACCGGCAATCCATAATGACTCTTGGATGCTCAGAACGCGACGCCTAACCGGCTGGAGGATTCACAGTCCTCAAGTGTAATAAATCTTCAGATCAAACAGATAGAAAGACTTCGGTGATGCATAACACTCTTTGGCTCTGGGTGTTTTGGGCTTTGTCCTCGCAAGGATTTCTCTCTCAAATGCTTCGGAGGTGGGTTGCTCTCAAACGACAAAAGTCGTGCACTAACTTTGAGCAGCCACCAATTTATGGTGTAGGGGGTGGGCTATTTATAGCCAGGAGGCAACCCGATCTGATTTGTCCAAAATGACCCTGTGTCACTATGGAACTGACACGTGTCCAACAGTCAGATTTTAAACACACGCGACAGCTTGGCTTGGGCTACAAGCAAAGCTGAATCATCCAGCTCTGGATAAGATTTGCTCTCATTGCCTTCACTCGAAGACATAGGATTTGGTTGAGCATCACTTCAGTCACTCTGACTTTGTTCACTTGGACCCCACTTAACAGTACGGTGGTTCCTATGACTCAATGAGAAGAAAAGGAAACTATGAAACAACTATGTCTTCGCACTCCATAGTCTTCAAGTGAATAGCTTCACGCGTCATAATCTTCGTCGCGAATGTCTTTACGAGCCACCATTGTCTTCAATGTCTTCACACATTTTTAGGGGTCATCTCTGGTAGGTAAACCGAATCAATGAGGGACACTACCTGTGTTATCCTGCAATTCTCACAAACACATTAGTCCCTCAACCATGTTTGTCGCCAATACTCCAAAACCAACTAGGGGTGGCACTAGATGCACTTACAATCTCCCCCTTTTTGGTGATTGATGACAAACTGGTTGAAGTTTTCAATGGGGACAAAAGTATGTGAAAGTTCAGTGTTGTGAGTGTTGTCTTCATACGTATGACGAGGCTCCCTCTGAAGATGTGCATATAAATAGTTTGCTTTTGAATGCAAATGAACGTGGCAGGGTTTGCTTTGTGGAGGCCATCTTCAAAGTGTGAAGACAATGCATCATGCATATAAGAAGATAATGAAGATAATGATATGCATAATGGAAAATGGACATCTGCAGAATGACTTCATGCGGAATTTATCATCGCATCACAAAGTGGCAGCAAAAGTAGCAGACGACCATAAAGTTTAAGTGTTACAACTCAAAAGCCAAATGTTTAAGAATGAGAGTTGTAAGAACTTAGCAAAAATTAAGCAACCACCCATATGGACCCGCTTGAAGACTATCAACTCATATGCTTCTTCCCCTTTTGTCAGTAATGACCAAAAAGGTTTGAAGACATAGAGTATCTACTCGTTCCCAGTTGGAGACAATGTTGGAGCAGCAGGGTTGATGGTGGAGTTAGGTGGTGCAGACGGGCTTTGTGCAGCATCATCATGCTGAGCAGTGAGAGCATGCAAAGTGGCGTCATCTTCTTCATCAATGACTCTTGCAACAACAGTTGCAGCCGAGGATGAGTACTCAGAATCTTCAATGGAGGGTGCGATGCCAACTTGCATTTTGAGGAGGCCTAGAGTCAAAAACTTGAAATTTTCAGTGAAGCCATCCGCGCGAAGTTCATCTTCAGCGCAGAGCAAAGTGAGACTCTTCCAGGAACGGCGACAAGCTTCATGAGCAACAAACGAGTTCTTGGTGGCTAAGTTGCGAATGCTATTGACATCCACCAAGATACTCTTTATCTGACGCTTTAGCCAATCGTGATGTTTGTCCTGCTTTTGATGTAAAGCCACCAGAAGCTCATGGTCATTGAGAACATGAGGACGCTTCTGAGGACTTTGTGCAATGCTGCTTGCAGTGGCTTCGGTGTTTGCATGATGCAGTAGCCGCAGGTTTCCAGCCAAGGGATAGGCATGAGTTGCAGCATTGGGCACATGAACACCATCAATGTACTGTGTGAAGCTCTGGAACTCAGCATTCTTAAGATGTAGGGGCTTCTTTGCAGGCTCAGGGTAGATGGCTTCAACAGACATATCAACATCAAGCAAGAAGATAATGTGATTGCGAGCTAATGGCCGATAGTCAACAGTTGAATGAAGCTTAATCAAGCGCATCACCCATGGAGCATAGAATTTCAGACCAAACAGATCAATCCCGGAAGTAGCAAGTTGTCTGATGAAGAAATCCTGAGTGTTGAATCTGATGCCGTTGACGATATAGAACACCAAAGTCTTCATGAAGCCTTCAAGTTTGGCTTCAGATGAATGGTCTTTGATGGGCCAGAGAGTATGCCTCAGAATGTGATATACTGTGTGTGGCAGTTACTCGAGGTCCTTAACAAAGAACTCCTTTGGATATTCAGTGTCTTGGGGCAAAGGCTTCATCATGCTAAGCATCTGGCTCATGTTCGGCTCAGGCTTCTGAAATATGCTCTGTAGTTCATTCTGATAAAGCGAACAACCAGGCTCGTATAGCTCACCTGGAGTGGGCAGGGAAGTCAGCTCGATGATATCCTGAGCTTTGGCTTCATGATGCACATCACCTGTCATCCACTCAAGGATCCAATTCTTCGGATCCCTGTTGTAGCCTCAAATGTGTAAGGTGGCATAGAATTGCAGTAGGAGCTCTTCATTCCAGTGCTCTTTATCAGTGACAAATGCCAGAAGACCAACATCCCTGAATCAGTCAAGGGCTTCTTCCAGACATGGCAGCCCAGCCATAGCATCACAATCCAGACGCATGTGCGGAAAAATCCTGTCTTGGTTGTACATAATGCAAGAGTAATAGCTTCACTGTTGGTGGCTCCAAAATCTGTCAAATGAGATGCTTGGTTTCTTGTAAGGGTTCTTGGCACTGTCAAAGAACATATTGTCTTCTCTGAAACTGAGCACACTGAATGAGCCTTGTGTAGTTACATCGCTAGGAAGCCTTGGCAGACACGGCTTTGGCTTCTGGACTTGAGGCCTTCTCTCCACATGATAGTCATATTGTGGTCCTGGGGCGGTGGGAGGAATCATAATTGGCCAGCGAACAGTGACAAGCTGATCGTCACGATAAAAAGCCAATTCCATGGTGTGAGGCCATGGTGGAGGAACAACACCATCAATGATGACTGGCGTCTCAGGAACTTCAACATTCACATTGGCTTCAGGCTCCACATTGTCTTCAGCCATGACAAGGTCATTGGCTTCAGTAGCAGTGTTGGTGGCAGCCTTATTGTTTCCAACCTCCATTTGGTCAACGACCGGAGGGTCAGGCACGATCACATTCTTTTCAAGAATGACTTGATCAACAATAATGGGTGTGGCTTCTCTTTCTTCTTCTCTTCTTTCTTCATCGGCTGGTGCAGCCGGAATGTCTTCAGCAACATTAGCTTCAGACGCTTGATCAGTTGCAGAAGGATTCTCTTCAGGGAACACTTGACGTGCCACTGAACTGGATTGTTGTGAATCTTCTTCTGGAATGGTGGACATGGAGACGAATGTCTTGAGACCTTTGCGAAGCCTGCGAAACACTGGCGACGCCTTTGGAGAAGGAGTGATCTCCATGTAATTGTCATCATCAAGTACCGGATAGGTAACTTGAGCTGGTGGAGTATGAGGTATCTCATCTTGAACAGGGGTGTCTTCTTGTTGGTGCTCAGCCCAGGAGTCATCTTGAGCAATTGGCATCAATGGACGACTAATGCTAATGTATTCACTACTCGTTGGAGCAGGCGATGATACCAACTGGCGCTCGAGATGAAGAAGGACTTCATCATCAACTACATTGTCTTCATGACCAATGTCTTCAGCTGCGTTGGGGTCAACAGCTGAAACTTCATAAGATTCTGGTGCCTCTGTGGGAGCAGGATCATGAACAACGAGACGACGCTCGCGATTAGCAGAGGCAGGATATGCAACAGAGATGGCTTCAACAACAAGGGGCTCAGGGGCAGCAGCATGATCTTTCCTTGAAGACTTAGATCCCTTAGTCTTCAACTTTTTCTTGGAAGGGGCATCATAAGTGTTGGGGAACGTAGCAGAAATTCAAATTTTCCTACGTGTCACCACGATCTATCTATGGAGAAACCAACAACGAGGGGAAGGAGAGTGCATCTACATAGATCGCTAAGCGGAAGCATTCAAGAGAACGTGGTTGAAGGAGTCGTACTCGTCGTGATCCAAATCACCGGAGATCCTAGTGCCGAACGGACGGCACCTCCACGTTCAACACACGTACAGCCCGGTGATGTCTCCCATGCCTTGATCCAGCAAGGAGAGAGGGAGAGGTTGAGGAAGACTCCATCCAGCAGCAGCACAATGGCGTGGTGGTGGTGGAGGAGCGTGGCAATCCTGCAGGGCTTCGCCAAGCACCGCGAGAGAGGAGGAGTACTTGGGAGAGGCGGAGGGCTGCGCCAGGGGAAGGGTGAAGCTCCCATGCGCCTCCCCGCTATATATAGGGGTGGAGGGGGCTGGTTTCTTGCCCTCCAAGTCCATTGGGGCGTTGGCAAAGGTGGGAGGAAAGAAATCCCATCATTTCCTTCCCCACCGATTGTTATCCCCCCTTTTTAGGGATCTTGATCTTATCCCTTCGGGATATGATCTTATTCCTTCTAAGGGAGGATCTTGGTGCGCCTTGACCAGGGGTGTGGGGCCTTTCCCCCACTACCCACGTTCATGTGGGTCCCCCATGCAGGTGGGCCCCACTCCGGAACCTTCTAGAACCTTCTCGGTACAATACCGAAAAATCTCGAACATTTTCCGGTGGCCAAAATAGGACTTCCCATATATAAATCTTTACCTCCGGACCATTTCGGAACTCCTCGTGAGGTCCGGGATCTCATCCGGGACTCCGAACAACATTCGGTAACCACATACAAACTTCCTTTATAACCCTAGCGTCATCGAACCTTAAGTGTGTAGACCCTACGGGTTCGGGAACCATGCAGACATGACCGAGACGTTCTCCGGCCAATAACCAACAGCAGGATCTGGATACCCATGTTGGCTCCACATGTTCCACGATGATCTCATCGGATGAACCACGATGTCAAGGACTCAATCGATCCCGTATACAATTCCCTTTGTCTAGCGGTATAGTACTTGCCCGAGATTCGATCGTTGGTATACCGATACCTTGTTCAATCTCGTTACCGGCAAGTCTCTTTACACGTTCCGTAACACATCATCCCGTGATCAACCCCTTGGTCACATTGTGCACATTATGATGATGTCCTACCAAGTGGGCCCGGAGATACCTCTCCGTTTACCGGAGTGACAAATCCCAGTCTCGATTCGTGCCAACCCAACAGACACTTTCGGAGATACCTGTAGTGCACCTTTATAGCCACCCAGTTACGTTGTGACGTTTGGTACACCCAAAGCATTCCTACGGTATCTAGGAGTTGCACAATCTCATGGTCCAAGGAAATGATACTTCACATTATAAAAGCTTTAGCATACGAACTACGATCTTTGTGCTAGGCTTAGGATTGGGTCTTGTCCATCACATCATTCTCCTAATGATGTGATCCCGTTATCAACGACATCCAATGTCCATGGTCAGGAAACCGTAACCATCTATTGATCAACGAGCTAGTCAATTAGAGGCTTACTAGGGACATGGTGTTGTCTATGTATCCACACATGTATCTGAGTTTCCTATCAATACAATTATAGCATGGATAATAAACGATTATCATGAACAAGGAAATGTAATAATAACTAATTTATTATTGCCTCTAGGGCATATTTCCAACAGTCTCCCACTTGCACTAGAGTCAATAATCTAGTTCACATCGCCATGTGATTAACACTCACAGGTCACATCGCCATGTGACCAACATCCAAAGAGTTTACTAGTGTCTAAACTAGTTCACATCATCATGTGATTAAGACTCAATGAGTTCTGGGGTTTGATCATGTTTTGCTTGTAAGAGAGGTTTTAGTCAACGGGTCTGCAACATTCAGATCCGTATGTACTTCGCAAATTTCTAGGTCATATTGTAAATGCTGCTTCCACGCTCCACTTGGAGCTATTCCAAATGGTTACTCCACTATACGTATCTGGTTTGCTACTCAGAGTCACTCGGATAGGTGTTAAAGCTTGCATCGACGTAACCCTTTACGCCGAACTCTTTATCACCTCCATAATCGAGAAACATGTCCTTATTTGTTACAAGGACAATTTTGACCGTTGTCCAATGATCCATTCCTGGATCATTCTTGTACCCCTTGACTGACTCATGGCAAGGCACACTTCCGGTGCGGTACACAGCATAGCATACTATAGAGCCTATGTCTGAAGCATAGGGGACGACATTCGTCCTTTCTCTCTCTTCTGCCGTGGTCGAGCTTTAACTCTTAACTTCATACCTTACAACTCAGGCAAGAACTCCTTCTTTGACTGATCCATCTTGAACACCTTCAAGATCATGTCAAGGTATGTGCTCATTTGAAAGTACCATTTAGCGTTTTTTGATCTATCCTCATAGATCTTGATGCTCAATGTTCAAGTAGCTTAATCCAGGTTTTCCATTGAAAAACACTTTTCAAATAACCCTATATGCTTTCCAGAAATTCTACATCATTTCTGATCAACAATATGTCAACAACATATACTCATCAGAAATTCTATAGTGCTCCCACTCACTTCTTTGGAAATACAAGTTTCTCATAAACTTTGTATAAACCCAAAATCTTTGATCATCTTATCAAAGTGCATATTCCAACTCCGAGATGCTTACTCCAGTCCTTAGAAGGATCGCTGGAGCCAGCATACCTTTTAGCATCCTTAGGATCGACAAAACCTTTTTGATTGTATCACATACAACCTTTCCTTATGATAACTGGTAAGGAAACTTGTTTTGACATCCATCTGCTAGATTTCATAAATGCAGCTAATGCTAACATGATTCTGACGGACTTAAGCATCGCTACGGATGAGAAAATCTCATCGTAGTCAACTCCTTGAACTTGTGAAAAACTCTTCGCCACAAGTCGAGCTTCATAGACGGTGACATTACCGTCCACGTTCGTCTTCTTCTTAAAGATCCATTTATCTCAATGGCTTGCCGATCATCGGGCAAGTCCACCAAAGTTCATGCTTTGTTCTGATACATGGATCCTATCTCGGATTTCATGGCATCTAACCATTTGTTGGAATTTGGGCCCACCATCGCTTCTCCATAGCTCGTAGGTTCATTGTTGTCTAGTAACATGACCTTCAAGACATGATTACTGTACCACTCTGAAGTAGTACGCATCCTTGTCACCCTACGAGGTACGGTAGTGACTTGATCCAAAACTTCATGATCACTATCATAAGCTTCTACTTCAATTGGTGTAGGCGCCACAGGAACAACTTCCTGTGCCCTGCTACACACTTGTTGAAGTGACGGTTCAATAACCTCATCAAGTCTCCACCATCCTCCCACTCAATTCTCGAGACAAACCTTTCTTCGAGAAAGGACCCGATTCAAGAAATAATCCCTATTGCTTTCGGATCTGAATTAGGAGGTATACCCAACTGTTTTGGGTGTCCTATGAAGATGCATTTTATCCGCTTTGGGTTCGAGCTTATCAACCTGAAACTTTTTCACATAAGCGTCGCAGCCCCAAACTTTTAAGAAACGACAGCTTAGGTTTCTCCAAACCATAGTTCAAACGGTGTCGTCTCAACGGAATTACATGGTGCCCTATTAAAGTGAGTGCGGTTGTCTCTAATGCCTAACCCATGAACGATAGTGGTAATTCGATAAGAGACATCATGGTACGCATCATATCCAATAGGGTGCAACTATGATGTTTGGACACACCATCACACTATGGTGTTCCAGGCGGTATTAATTGTGAAACAATTTCCACAATGTCTTAATTGCGTGCCAAAGCTCGTAACTCAGATACTCATCTCTATGATCATATCATAGACATTTTATCCTCTTGTCACGATGATCTTCAACTTCACTCTGAAATTACTTGAACCATTCAATAATTCAGACTTGTGTTTCATCAAGTAAATATACTCAGTATCTACTCAAATCATCCGTGAAGTAAGAACATAATGATATCCACTGCGTGCCTCAGCACTCATTGGACTGCACACATCAAAATGTATTACTTCCAACAAGTTGCTTTCTTGTTCCATCTTACTGAAAAACGAGGCTTTTCAGTCATCTTGCCCATGTGGTATGATTTGCATATCTCAAGTGATTCAAAATCAAGTGAGTCCAAACGATCCATCTGCATGGAGTTCTTCATGCGTATACACCAATAGACATGGTTCGCATGTCTCAAACTTTTCAAAAACGAGTGAGTCCAAAGATCAATCAACATGGAGCTTCTTCATGCGTTTTATACCAATATGACTCACATGGCAGTGCCACAAGTAAGTGGTACTATCATTACTATCTTATATCTTTTGGCATGAAAATGTGTATCACTACGATCGAGATTCAATAAACCATTCCTTTAGGTGCAAGACCATTGAAGGTATTATTCAAATATATAGAGTAACCATTATTCTCCTTAAATGAATAACCGTATTGCGATAGACATAATCCAATCATGTCTATGCTCAACGCAAACACCAAATGACAATTATTCAGGTTTAATACTAATGTTGATGGTAGAGGGAGCGTGCGATGTTTGATCACATCAAACTTGGAAACACTTCCAACACATATCGTCAGCTCACCTTTAGCTAGTCTCCGTTTATTCCGTAGCTCTTTTATTTTGAGTTACTAATACTTAGCAACCGAACCGGTATGTTAATACCCTGGTGCTACTAGGAGTACTAGTAAAGTACACATTAGCATAATGTATATCCAATATACTTCTATCGACCTTGCCAGCCTTCTCATCTACCAAGTATCTAGGGTAATTCTGCTCCAGTGGTTGTTCCCCTTATTACAGAAGCACTTAGTCTCGGGTTTGGGTTCAACCTTGGGTTTCTTCACTAGAGCAGCAGCTGATTTGCCGTTTCATGAAGTATCCCTTCTTGCCCTTGCCCTTCTTGAAACTAGTGGTTTCACCAACCATCAAAAATTGATGCTTCTTCTTGATTTCTACTTTTGCGGTGTCAAACATCGTGAATACCTCAAGGATCATCATATCTACCCCTGATATGTTATAGTTCATCACGAAGCTCTAGCAGCTTGGTGGCAATGACTTTGGAGAAACATCACTATCTCATCTGGAAGATCAACTCCCACTCGATTCAAGTGATTGTTGCACTCAGACAATCTGAGCACAAGCTCAACGATTGAGCTTTTCTCCCTTAGTTTGCAGGCTAAGAAAATTGTCGTAGGTCTTATACCTCTTGATGTGGGAACGAGCCAGAAATCCCAATTTCAGCCCTCGAAAACATCTCATATGTTCCGCGATGTTTCGAAAACGTCTTTGGTGCCTCAACTCTAAACCGTTTAACTAAACTATCACGTAGTTATCAAAACGTGTATGTCCGATGTTCGCAACATCCACAAACGATGTTTGGGGTTCAGCACACTGAGCGGTGCATTAAGGACATAAGTTCTCTACTGTCCGCATAATCGCTACTGTCAACTTTCAACTATATTTTCTCTAGGAACATATCTAAACAGTGGAACTAAAGCGCGAGCTTACGACATAATTTGCAAAGATCTTTTGACTATGTTCAGGATAATTAAGTTCATCTTATGAACTCCCACTCAGATAGACATCCCTCTAGTCATCTAAGTGATTACATGATCCGAGTCAACTAGGCCGTGTCCGATCATCACGTGAGACGGACTAGTCATCATCGGTGAACATCTTCATGTTGATCGTATCTACTATACGACTCATGCTCGACCTTTCGGTCTCTTGTGTTCCGAGGCCATGTCTGTACATGCTAGGCTCGTCAAGTCAACCTAAGTGTTTCGCGTGTGTAAATCTGGCTTACACCCGTTGTATGTGAACGTAAGAATCTATCACACCCGATCATCACGTGGTGCTTCGAAACGACGAACTTTCACAACGGTGCACAGTTAGGGGGAACACTTTCTTGAAATTTTAATGAGGGATCATCTTATTTACTACCGTCGTTCTAAGCAAATAAGATGCATAAACATGATAAACATCACATGCAATCAAATAGTGACATGATATGGCCAATATCATATTGCTCCTTTTGATCTCCATCTTCGGGGCTCCATGATCATCATCGTCACCGGCATGACACCATGATCTCCATCATCGTGTCTCCATGAAGTTGTCTCGCCAACTTATTACTTCTACTACTATGGCTACCGGTTAGCAATAAAGTAAAGTAATTACATGGCGTTGTTCAATGACACGCAGGTCATACAATAAATAAAGACAACTCCTATGGCTCCTGCCGGTTGTCATACTCATCGACATGCAGTTCCTATTACAAGAACATGATCAATCTCATACATCACATATCATTCATCACATTCTTCTTGGCCATATCACATCACATAGCATACCCTGCAAAAACAAGTTAGACGTCCTCTAATTGTTGTTTGCATGTTTTACGTGGCTGCTATGGGTTTCTAGCAAGAATGTTCTTACCTACGCCAAAACCACAACGTGATATGTCAATTGCTATTTACCCTTCATAAGGACCCTTTTCATCGAATCCGATCCGACTAAAGTGGGAGAGACTGGCACCCGCTAGCCACCTTATGCAACAAGTGCATGTCAGTCGGTGGAACCTGTCTCACGTAAGAGTACGTGTAAGGTCGGTCCGGGCCGCTTCATCCCACGATGCCGCCGAATCAAGATTGGACTAGTAACGGTAAGCATATTGAACAACATCAACGCCCACAACTACTTTGTGTTCTACTCGTGCAAAGAATCTACGCAATATACCTAGCTCATGATGCCACTGTTGGGGAACGTAGCAGAAATTCAAATTTTCCTACGTGTCACCAAGATCTATCTATGGAGAAACCAGCAACGAGGGGAAGGAGAGTGCATCTACATACCCTTGTAGATCGCTAAGTGGAAGAGTTCAAGAGAACGGGGTTGAAGGAGTCGTACTCGTCGCGATCCAAATCACCGAAGATCCTAGTGCCGAACGGACGGCACCTCCGCGTTCAACACACGTACATCCCGGTGACGTCTCCCATGCCTTGATCCAGCAAGGAGAGAGGGAGAGGTTGAGGAAGACTCCATCCAGCAGCAGCACAATGGCGCGGTGGTGGTGGAGGAGCGTGGCAATCCTGCAGGGCTTCGCCAAGCACCGCGAGAGAGGAGGAGTACTTGGGAGAGGCGGAGGGCTGCGCCAGGGGAAGGGTGAAGCTCCCATGCGCCTCCCCGCTATATATAGGGGTGGAGGGGGCTGGTTTCTTGCCCTCCAAGTCCATTGGGGCGTTGGCAAAGGTGGGAGGAAAAAAATCCCATCATTTCCTTCCCCACCGATTGTTATCCCCCCTTTTTAGGGATCTTGATCTTATCCCTTCGGGATATGATCTTATTCCTTCTAAGGGGGGATCTTGGTGCGCCTTGACCAGGGGTGTGGGGCCTTGCCCCCACTACCCACGTTCATGTGGGTCCCCCATGCAGGTGGGCCCCACTCCGGAACCTTCTAGAACCTTCCCGGTACAATACCGAAAAATCCCGAACATTTTCCGGTGGCCAAAATAGGACTTCCCATATATAAATCTTTACCTCCGGACCATTTCGGAACTCCTCGTGACGTCCGGGATCTCATCCGGGACTCCGAACAACATTCGGTAACCACATACAAACTTCCTTTATAACCCTAGCGTCATCGAACCTTAAGTGTGTAGACCCTACGGGTTCGGGAACCATGCAGACATGACCGAGACGTTCTCCGGCCAATAACCAACAGCGGGATCTGGATACCCATGTTGGCTCCCACATGTTCCACGATGATCTCATCGGATGAACCACGATGTCAAGGACTCAATCGATCCCGTATACAATTCCCTTTGTCTAGCGGTATAGTACTTGCCCGAGATTCGATCGTCGTATATCCGATACCTTGTTCAATCTCGTTACCGGCAAGTCTCTTTACTCGTTCCGTAACACATCATCCCGTGATCAACCCCTTGGTCACATTGTGCACATTATGATGATGTCCTACCGAGTGGGCCCAGAGATACCTCTCCGTTTACCGGAGTGACAAATCCCAGTCTCGATTCGTGCCAACCCAACAGACACTTTCGGAGATACCTGTAGTGCACCTTTATAGCCACCCAGTTACGTTGTGACGTTTGGTACACCCAAAGCATTCCTACGGTATCCGGGAGTTGCACAATCTCATGGTCCAACGAAATGATACTTGACATTAGAAAAGCTTTAGCATACGAACTACGATCTTTGTGCTAGGCTTAGGATTGGGTCTTGTTCATCACATCATTCTCCTAATGATGTGATCCCGTTATCAACGACATCCAATGTCCATGGTCAGGAAACCGTAACCATCTATTGATCAACGAGCTAGTCAATTAGAGGCTTACTAGGGACATGGTGTTGTCTATGTATCCACACATGTATCTGAGTTTCCTATCAATACAATTATAGCATGGATAATAAACGATTATCATGAACAAGGAAATATAATAATAACTAATTTATTATTGCCTCTAGGGCATATTTCCAACAATAAGATGTATCCTTGTGCTTCCTCTTCCTGGCTTCTGCTTCAGCTTGCCTAGTCTTCTTGAGCTCAGAAGCAGCTAGGGGACCTTTGGCTTCGAGCCAGTCATTGATACGTCTCCATCGTATCTACTTTTCCAAACACTTTTGCCCTTGTTTTGGACTCTAACTTGTATGATTTGAATGGAACTAACCCGGACTGACGCTGTTTTCAGCAGAATTGCCATGGTGTTGTTTTTTATGCAGAAAATAAAAATTCTCGGAATGACCTGAAACTCCACGGAACACCTTAGAAAAAATAAAGAAAAATCGTTGCCAAAGATGAAGGCCAGGGGGCCCACACCCTGTCCACGAGGGTGGGGGGCGCGCCCCCTACCTCGTGGGCCCCCTGGTGGCCCTCCGACGCCAACTCCAACTCCATATATTGGCTTTCGGGGAGAAAAAAATCAGAGAGAAGAAATCATCATGTTTTACGATGCGGAGCCGCTGTCATCATCAACCATCCTCCATCACCAATTTCATGATGCTCACCGCCGTGCAGTAATTGCATCGTAGGCTTGCTGGACGGTGATGGGTTGGATGAGATTTATCATGTAATCGAGTTAGTTTTGTTAGGGTTTGATCCCTAGTATCCATTATGTTCTGAGATTGATGTTGCTCTGACTTTGCTATGCTTAATGCTTGTCACTAGAGCCCGAGTGCCATGATTTCAGATCTGAACCTATTATGTTTTCATGAATATATGTGTGTTCTTGATCCTATCTTGCAAGTCTATAATCACCTACTATGTGTTATGATCCGGCAACCCCAAAGTGACAATAATCGGGACCACTCCCGGTGATGACCATAGTTTGAGTAGTTCATGTATTCATTATGTGCTAATGCTTTGTTCCGGTTCTCTATTAAAAGGAGGCCTTAATATCCCTTAGTTTCCAATAGGACCCCGCTGCCACGGGAGGGTAGGACAAAAGATGTCATTCATGTTCTTTTCCATAAGCACGTATGACTATATACGGAATACATGCCTACATTACATTGATGAACTGGAGCTAGTTCTGTGTCACCCTATGTTATGACTGTTACATGACGAACCACATCCGGCATAATTATCCATCGCTAATCCGGTGCCTACGAGTTTTCCATATACTGGTTCTCGCTTATTTACTTTTCCGTTGCTACTGTTACAATCACTACAAAATACCAAAAACATTACTTTGCTGTCTTTACTTTTGTTACCGTTATCACCACTATCATATTACTTTGCTACTAAGCACTTTGCTGCAGATATTAAGTTTCCAGGTGTGGTTGAATTGACAACTCAACTGCTAATACTTGAGAATATTCTTTGGCTCCCCTTGTGTCGAATCAATAAATTTGGGTTGAATACTCTACCCTCGAAAACTGTTGCGATCCCCTATACTTGTGGGTTATCAAGACCTTTTTCTGGCGCCGTTGCCGGGGAGCATAGCTCTATTCTTTGAGTCACTTGGGATTTATATCTGCTGGACACTATGAAGAACTTGAAAGATGATCAAACTACTATTTTGCCCTCAACTACGAGGGGAGGTAAGGGACTGCCATCTAGCCTTGCACTAGATTCTCCTTCTGTTATGAGTAAGTTTGCGACACCTAAACCTACTACTACTATGAATTCTGATATGTCGCATGTTATTGATGATGCCACTTCTGCTATGCATGGTACTTATGATGAAACTACTTCTATGCTTGATACTACTGTGCCCCTTGGTGAATTTCTTGATGAGCAAATTGCTAGGTCTAGAGAAAGAGAAATTGTTGAACCTAAACACGATGATGTTAGTGATGATGAACCTATGCCTGCTATTCCTGAGGGTTATCTTTTTGATGCTGAATCTTCTGCAGCTATTCTTGCCTTCCAGGATAGACAGGAACTTAAGAGGTTGCTAGTTAAATGGATTAAGGAATCTTTTAGAGATAGAATGAAACCCGACCCTGCTTTTGCTACTTCACCTATCTGTGTTCCTGATCAGGATTATTATGATTTTTCTGTTGATCCAGATATAATTACTTTGGTTGAATCTGATTCTTTTTATGGCTATGAATCTAAAACTGTTGTGGCACATCTTACTAAGTTAAATGATATAGCTGCCCTGTTTACTAATAATGAGAGATCGCGCTACCTTTATTTACTCAAAATATTCCCGTTCTCATTAAAGGGTGATGCTAAGATATGGTTTAATTCTCTTGATCCTGGTTGTGTGCAAAGTCCCCAGGATATGATTTATTACTTCTCTGCTAAATATTTCCCTGCTCATAAGAAACAAGCTGCCTTGAGGGAAATATACAATTTTGTGCAAATTGAAGAAGAGAGTCTCCCACAAGCTTGGGGGAGGCTTCTCAAGTTACTTAATGCTTTGCCTGATCATCCTCTTAAGAAACCTGAAATATTTGATATCTTTTATAATGGACTAACTGATGCTTCCAGAGATTACCTAGATAGTTGTGCTGGTTCACTTTTCAGGGAAAGAACACCGGATGATGCTGAAATTCTATTGAATAATATGTTGGCAAATGAAAATAATTGGGCACCTCCCGAGCCAATTACTGAGCCTATTCCTAAACCAACTCCGAAGAAGAGAGGTGTTCTATTTCTCAGTCCTGAAGATATGCAAGAGGCAAAGAAATCTATGAAAGAAAAAGGTATTAAAGCTGAAGATGTTAAGAATTTACCTCCTATTGAAGAAATACATGGTCTTAATTTACCGCCTGTTGAAGAAGTATATGATCTCGGTTACTTATTTATTGAAGAACCTCCCGATATCCCGACACAGGTAGTAAAGGTAAATTCTCTCTATAGATATGATAAAGCTGAAGTCCCTCCTACAAAAATTGCTAGTCAGTGCTTGGATGAGTTTGATGACTTTATGTTTAAGCAAGATGACTTTAATGCTTATTTTGGTAGACAATTAAGACATAATACCTTTATGATTAAACTCTTCGGTGATTATATGGCTGATATTAGAGGTGAACTTAAACTTGTTAGCAAACATGCTTCTATGGTTACCACTCAAGTAGAACAAGTACTTAAAGCTCAGAAAGAAGTGCTTGATGAAATGAATAGTAAGAAAAATGATTATGCTGTTAGAGTGGCTACTAGAACTGGTAGAATGACTCAGGAACCTTTGTATCCTGAGGCCACCCTATGAGAATCGAGCAAGATTCTCAAAGAAATAATATTGATGTACCTAGTTCTTCTAAGAGGAAGAAAAAGAAAAATGATAGGACTTTGCAAACTTTTAGTGAACCTATTGCTGAACCACCTGAGAATCCAAATGATATCTCTGTTTCTGATGCCGAAACACAATCAGGTGATGAACATGAACCTAATGATAATGTTAATGATAATGCTCATGTTGATGCTCAACCTAGCAATTATAATGATGTAGAAGTTGAACCTGCTGTTGATCTTGATAACCCACAATCAAAGAATCAACGTTATGATAAAAGAGACTTTGTTGCTAGGAAACATGGTAAAGAAAGGGAACCATGGGTTCAGAAACCCATGCCTTTTCCTCCGAAACCATCCAAGAAAAAGGATGATGAGGATTTTGAGCGCTTTGCTGAAATGATTAGACCCATCTTTTTGCGTATGCGATTAACTAATGTGCTCAAAACAAATCCTTATGCTAAGTATATGAAGGATATCATTACTAATAAAAGAAAGATACCTGAAGCTGAAATTTCCACCATGCTTGCTAATTATACTTTTAAGGGTGGAATACCAAAGAAACTTGGAGATCCAGGAGTACCTACTATACCATGCTCCATTAAAAGAAATTATGTTAAAACTGCTTTATGTGATCTTGGATCCGGTGTCAGTGTTATGCCTCTCTCTTTATATCGTAGACTTGATTTGAATAAGTTGACACCTACTGAAATATCTTTGCAAATGGCTGATAAATCAACTGCTATACCTGTCGATATTTGTGAGGATGTGCCTGTTGTGGTTGCAAACATTACTATTTTAACAGACTTTGTTATTCTTGATATTCCCGAGGATGATAGTATGTCTATTATTCTTGGAAGACCATTCCTTAATACTGCAGGGGCTGTTATTGATTGCAACAAAGGCAATGTCACTTTTCATGTTAATGGCAATGAGCACATGGTACACTTTCCGAGAAAACAACCTCAAGTTTATAGTATCAACTCTATTGGAAAAATTCCATCGATTATATTTGGAGGTTTTGAATTTCCTCTCCCTACTGTCAAGAAAAAGTATAATATTCTTATTGTTGGCGATTTTCATATCCCCATTGAGGTAACTTAGTGTTATTCGAAATTTCTTCGGTTCCGTGATTATTCGGAATGAGTTTGTTAACAAGACTTGATCAACCTTGTTAGTGGGTTCATTTTGATGATCACGAGATGGATGAAACTAGAAGCACAACCTTCTGTACCCTCTTTATATTTTCTGTTATTTATTAGAAATAAAGTAAAATAATATTTTTCTGTCTGTTTCTTGACTTATCCGTGCAATATAAAAATATCCCGAAAATAAAAGTCCTCAGAATGCCATGCCAATTTAATATGATTTTTCGAGAATATTTGAGAATTTACTGTGCAAAAATTACCACAGGGGGAGCTGCCACCTGGTCACGAGGGTGGAGGGCGCGCCCTACCCCCTAGGCGTGCCCCCTGCCTCGTGGGCCCACGGTGGCCCTCCTCCACTTATTCATGCACCCATCTTCTTCCTCTGTCTCACACAAACACGAAAAACCAACTCAAGCACGAGTTCCAGCCCCCGTTGCTGTGATTTTCGATCTCCTTGCTCAAAGCACCTCTCGCAAAACTACTTGGGGAGATTGTTCCTTGGTATGTGACTCCTCCATTGGTCCAATTAGTTTTTGTTCTAGTGCTTTATTCATTGCAAATTTGGGCTGCATAGGTGACCATGTTCTTGAGCTTGCATGTCAAATTTATATGGTTCCAAGTAGTTCCAATGCTTTATATAGGCTCTAGGCACTTGTGGGAGTTGTTACTATCAATTTTATTGAAGTTGGTTCACTTTTATTTGAAGTTACTAAAAATTTCAGATTGTTTCAGAAATAATGAAGAAATTTTTGAGGGGCTCGTCGAGCCAAAGCTCTAAGGAAAACCAAAAGGAAGAAGAGCAGAAGCCCAAATTTAATTTGCCTCGCACTGCGGAGGTCCGGCCGTGTGAATGGCCTTCCGATGAATTCTTGAGGAGAGCCAGGATTTATGAAGATTTTTATTTATTGATTGAGAACACCGGCCTCACCAACTTCCTCCACGACCAACGTCATCAGTATCTCTTACTCACAAATACTTTTGTGCAAAACTTCTACTTTTTCCCTAAGAAATCACCTCCAACAGTAGAGTTTCATTTATATGACGTTGTTAAAGAGATGACATTAGCTGAATTCTGCGAGGTTTGTAGAATACCCTTTGAGGGCACTTTAGATGAACCCCACCGTAACGAAGTAGAAGCTTTTATTAACACCATCACGGTGGGAGAAACCGGGAAGGTTTCTGATGCAAGGATCACTAGCATACATTTTCCTGTTTTACGTTACTTTGCCTTATTTGCTAGTCGTTGCTTGATTGGACGCGGGAACTGTGGAAACCTTAGTATTCCTGATATTATTATTTTGCTCCATGGTTTATATCGCAATAACTCTGTTAGTATGGGTGGAATTGTTGCTAGACGGTTAAGTCTGAACTGCACTAAGGGCCCCATCTTTGGAGGCATTTATTCTTCATGCCTAGCTGAACATTTTGAAATACCTATTAGGCATGAGGAGGAAGAAGAGACAGCGCTGCCCCGTGTTTATCTAGATTATAAGAGTATGATAGCGCATGATTTTCTTGTTAAGAGTCGCGATGGGGAGCTCAAATATAAATTATACTTTGATAAACATCACCCTAAGACTATTACTTTGCCTGCTCCTTCTTTGTTTAACTTGTCTGCAGAACCCCACATCGTCCCGTGGTCGGCTGTTCAAGCCTATCGGAACCCTGCACCAGCCCCAGAGCTGGAGCCACAAGATGAGCCTCCACGACTATCTGTTTATTCTTGGGATCCAGAGGAGGCTACCAGCCAGTGGCAGTCAGAGTCTTCTTCGTCACAGTATGACCCCAGCTTCACCTACGGGTATCCGCTAGGCCATCCCTGGCATTAGACCAACTTAGGCCAAAAGCCTAAGCTTGGGGGAGTACGTATTTCCCACCGACATTACATTCATGTTCACACATACACTCATTGCTAGATGTCGGTGCTCATACTTTTTCATTGTATTATCCATGCTAGTTTAAATTTCTTTTTCCTTCTTTCTTCTTGTGTGTTTAATAAACCTTAAGAAAAACCAAAAAAATTTAGTTAGTCTACTTTCTTTGCTTGTAGTAGAATTAAAAAGAAAAAACCCAAAAATATGTCCCGTTCTTCTTTTACTTGTTGGGAGCTTTCCCGTGTAAATAGTTTTTATTTCTTTTCTTTTCTTTGGGGGTCGAGAAGAGCATGTTGAAAAATGCTTAGTGGCTCTTATATGCATGATTGTTTATTTAACTTAGAGCCCATATTACTTGTCTTCTCTCTTGAGTTGAATGCTTGCAGATTCCAGCTTAGTCCAATGCACGTGCACTCTTATTATTATACACACCGTTCGGTCGTGCAAGTGAAAGGTAATAATGATGATATATGATGGACTTATTGGGAAGAGAAAAGCTGGTATGAACTCGACCTCTCTTGTTTTGGTAAATATGATGATTCATCGTTCCTAATTCAGTTGTTATGAAGTAAACATATTTGCAATGACATTTAGAGATTATAGTTGCTTGTGCCATGCTTGATTAGCTATGAGTTATAATGGTTTACCTTGCGTGCCAACATGCTATTAGAATGATTATGATGTGGTATGATGGGATGGTGTCCTCCTTTAAATGTATTGAGTGACTCGACTTGGCACATGTTCATGCATGTAGTTGAATCAAATCAACATAGCCTTCATGACATTCATGTTCATGGTGGATTATATCCTACTCATGCTTGTACTTGATGTGAATTAGTTTTAATGCATGTTTACGACTGTTGTCGCTCTCTCAGTTGGTCGCTTCCCAGTCTTTTGCTAGCCTTCACCTATACTAAGCGGGAATACTGCTTGTGCATCCAAACTCCTTAAACCCCAAAGTTATTCCATATGAGTCCACTATACCTACCTATATGCGCTATTTACCTGCCGTTCCAAGTAAATTTGTATGTGCCAAACTCTAAACCTTCAAATAAACATTTTGTTTTGCATGCTCGAATAGCTCATATGTCAACTAGAGCTGCCCTTATCTTCCGTGTTAGGCGGGTTATTCTCAAGAGGAGTGGATTCCGCTCCTCATTCATGAGAAAATGGCTGGTATCCGGGATGCCCAGTCCCATGCTTTATGCAAACTAAATCAAAATAACTGCAAACAAGACTCCCCTTGGGACCCGTTGAATGTTGGAGGCACTCATTGTTTCGAGCAAGCCATGGATTGATGCTTGTGGAGGAAGGGGAGTATAAACTTTACCATTCTGTTTGGGAACCGCCTATAATCTATTTAGCATGGAAGATATCATCGTCTTTTAGTTGTTATGTTGACAATGAAAGTATGCCACTCAAAATATAATTTATCTCTATTTCAAAACCGAGCTCTGGCACCTCTACAAATCCCTGCTTCCCTCTGCGAAGGGCCTATCTATTTACTTTTATGTTGAGTCATCACCCTTCTTATTAAAAAGCACCCGCTAGAGAGCACACTGTCGTTTGCATTCATTATTATTGGTTTATATTGGGTATGACTTGATTGGATCTCCTTTACCATGAATTACAATGTTTAGTCAGTCCTTGATCTTTAAAGGTGCTCTGCATTTATGTTTTGCGGTCTCAGAAAGGGCTAGCGAGATACCATTTTGTTATGTCATGTTATGATTATTTTGAGAAAGTGTTGTCATCCGAGTTTTATTATTATGGCTCGCTAGCTGATTATGCTCTTGATATGAGTAATTATGAGACCTACATGTTATTGTGAGTATGGTTAGTTCATAATAATTGCTGAAACTTGAATGCTGGCTTTTCATGTTTACAACAACAAGAGCAAACAGAGTTTGTAAAAGTTTTCTTTTTCTCTTTCAATTTGTCAACTGAATTGCTTGAGGACAAGCAAGGGTTTAAGCTTGGGGGAGTTGATACGTATCCGTCGTATCTACTTTTCCAAACACTTTTGCCCTTGTTTTGGACTCTAACTTGTATGATTTGAATGGAACTAACCCGGACTGACGCTGTTTTCAGCAGAATTGCCATGGTGTTGTTTTTTGTGTAGAAAATAAAAATTCTCGGAATGACCTGAAACTCCATGGAACACCTTAGAAAAAAAAAAGAAAAATCATCGCCAAAGATGAAGGCCAGGGGGCCCACACCCTGTCCACGAGGGTGGGGGGCGCGCCCCCTGGGCGCGCCCCCTACCTCGTGGGCCCCCTGGTGGCCCTCCGACGCCAACTCCAACTCCATATATTGGCTTTCAGGGAGAAAAAAAATCAGAGAGAAGAAATCATCGCGTTTTACGATACGGAGCCGCCGCCAAGCCCTAATCTCTCTCGGGAGGGCTGATCTGGAGTCCGTTCGGGGCTCCGGAGAGGGGGATTCGTCGCCATCGTCATCATAAACCATCCTCCATCGCCAATTTCATGATGCTCACCGCCGTGCGTGAGTAATTGCATCATAGGCTTGTTTGACGGTGATGGGTTGGATGAGATTTATCATGTAATCGAGTTAGTTTTGTTAGGGTTTGATCCCTAATATCCATTATGTTCTGAGATTGATGTTGCTATGACTTTGCTATGCTTAATGCTTGTCACTAGGGGCCGAGTGCCATGATTTCAGATCTGAACCTATTATGTTTCATGAATATATGTGTGTTCTTGATCCTATCTTGCAAGTCTATAGTCACCTACTATGTGTTATGATCCGGCAACACCGAAGTGACAATAATCGAGACCACTCCCGGTGATGACCATAGTTTGAGGAGTTCATGTATTCATTATGTGCTAATGCTTTGTTCCGGTTCTCTATTAAAAGGAGGCGTTAATATCCCTTAGTTTCCAATAGGACCCCGCTGCCACGGGAGGGTAGGACAAAAGATGTCATGCAAGTTCTTTTCCATAAGCACGTATGACTATATACGGAATACATGCCTACATTACATTGATGAACTGGAGCTAGTTTTGTGTCACCCTATGTTATGACTGTTACATGACGAACCACATCCGACATAATTATCCATCGCTAATCCGGTGCCTACGAGTTTTCCATATACTGGTTCTCGCTTATTTACTTTTCCGTTGCTACTGTTACAATCACTACAAAATACCAAAAACATTACTTTGCTGTCTTTACTTTTGTTACCGTTATCACCACTATCATATTACTTTGCTACTATGCACTTCGTTGCAGATATTAAGTTTCCAGGTGTGGTTGAATTGACAACTCAACTGCTAATACTTGAGAATATTCTTTGGCTCCCCTTGTGTCGAATCGATAAATTTGGGTTGAATACTCTACCCTCGAAAACTGTTGCGATCCCCTATACTTGTGGGTTATCAGTCATGCTGGCAGGGAAGACAATCCTGGGTTGTCCCTGCCTTGCAGTGTCAGGATTAGCTTCAGCATGCTTCTTGCTCTTCTTAGCAGCATTTTGGGGTCAATTCTAGGATGCCCAAGAGCTTTCCTCTTTTTAGCTTCATTGTGCGCTTGCACACATTTCTGAGTATAAGATTTCATGCGTTCTCGAGAGCCTTTGGCTTCCTCATGCTTCTTATGAAATTCAGTTTTGAGGTCATGGAGCATCTTCTTGAAGATTTGCACATCTGCCACACTGAGCTTGTGCATGTTCTTCTTGAAATGGGCCTTCTCATAGTCAATCTTGTTCTTGAGCTCGACGATTTTCTGTACCAGGGCTAGCTCATTAGCAATTGTAGAGTGGAATGTGACGCTGATGCTCACTGGTAGCTGCAGACTGTCAATGCTGCTGTTCTGGTTGTCGAACCACTCATCAATGAAATTGTTCAAGATGTCAACATCAAAGAGGGGCAGATCACTGAAGATATCCGCCTCTTGCTTACTCTTGATCAACATCTCAAGGGCTTCATCACCAAGATCTTCATCACTGGACAGATCAATGGTGTCTTCCTCATTCCGCAAAATGGCAGCAGGAGTGAGGGGTTGCCTAGTAGCCTTCTTGGGCAATGGTTTCTTGGTCCTCTTGGACATGCGAGATAAATCTTCAGACTGCACACTGGATTCAGGTGGTGCAGTTTTTAGTGACTTCTTGGTTGAAGCTTTTGGAGCAGCAAAGGCAGATGGCTTTGAAGCTTTTTCCTTCTTCTTCTTCTTCTTCTTCTTCTTCTTCTTCTTCTTCTTCTTCTTCTTCTTCTTCTTCTTCTTCTTCTTCTTCTTCTTCTTCTTCTTCTTCTTCTTCTTCTTCTTCTTCTTCTTCTTCTTCTTCTTCTTCTTCTTCTTCTTCTTCTTCTTCTTCTTCTTCTTCTTCTTCTTCTTCTTCTTCTCTTCTTCTTCTTCTTCTTCTTCTTCTTCTTCTTCTTCTTCTTCTTCTTCTTCTCTTCTTCTTCTTCTTCTTCTTCTTCTTCTTCTTCTTCTTCTTCTTCTTCTTCTTCTTCTTCTTCTTCTTCTTCTTCTTCTTCTTCTTCTTCTTCTTCTTCTTCTTCTTCTTCTTCTTCTTCTTCTTCTTCTTCTTCTTCTTCTTCTTCTTCTTCTTCTTCTTCTTCTTCTTCTTCTTCTTCTTCTTCTTCTTCTTCTTCTTCTTCTTCTTCTTCTTCTTCTTCTTCTTCTTCTTCTTCTTCTTCTTCTTCTTCTTCTTCTTCTTCTTCTTCTTCTTCTTCTTCTTCTTCTTCTTCTTCTTCTTCTTCTTCTTCTTCTTCTTCTTCTTCTTCTTCTTCTTCTTCTTCTTCTTCTTCTTCTTCTTCTTCTTCTTCTTCTTCTTCTTCTTCTTCTTCTTCTTCTTCTTCTTCTTCTTCTTCTTCTTCTTCTTCTTCTTCTTCTTCTTCTTCTTCTTCTTCTTCTTCTTCTTCTTCTTCTTCTTCTTCTTCTTCTTCTTCTTCTTCTTCTTCTTCTTCTTCTTCTTCTTCTTCTTCTTCTTCTTCTTCTTCTTCTTCTTCTTCTTCTTCTTCTTCTTCTTCTTCTTCTTCTTCTTCTTCTTCTTCTTCTTCTTCTTCTTCTTCTTCTTCTTCTTCTTCTTCTTCTTCTTCTTCTTCTTCTTCTTCTTCTTCTTCTTCTTCTTCTTCTTCTTCTTCTTCTTCTTCTTCTTCTTCTTCTTCTTCTTCTTCTTCTTCTTCTTCTTCTTCTTCTTCTTCTTCTTCTTCTTCTTCTTTCTTCTTCTTCTTCTTCTTCTTCTTCTTCTTCTTCTTCTTCTTCTTCTTCTTCTTCTTCTTCTCTTTCTTCTTCTTCTTCTTCTTCTTCTTCTTCTTCTTCTGCTTTGGTGGTGATGGAGCATCACCAGAATCAGCTTCTTCAGTAGATTTCTCCACAACAACTCTCTGGGAAGCAATATGAGACATAAGCCCGTCGAAGTTGGCAAAGGGGCTAATATTGTTCTCATTGGCTTCATGAGTTCCATCTGGTCTTGGAGCGGAGGGGCCAGGGTTGAAGTTGAGGCCAAACTCCTTTTGGTTCTTAGCCGCAGAATCTTTTGCAAACTGGAAGTTGCGCTTGAAAAGGTTGTCTTCACGACACCATAGGAGAGAAGATGGGTTAGTATTCTCAGGCTGTGATCCTCTGGCCATACAGGGATAGAACCCATGTTCAATAGCTTCAGCCTTGTTCTTCGGTACCAAACCGCGGTACAGACAGTCACCCCACGGGCGCTTGATGGCATTCTTTTCAGCATATTCAGGTGTGACAAACCTATACTTGAACCATTGCTCTGCCCAATATCTTCGGATCCACTGGATCCAGTTCTTGCGCTAGGTGTAGCTCTCCTCTGGGTTAGACTTGTAGAGTTCATACAGATCTTCACGTAAATCCAGTGCAGTGTTGCCACGGTGTTGCCTGCCTCCTTTCGTGCAGACTTTTCTCAAGCCATAACGTTCAGACTGATTGGCTTCAAAGCAGTTAAAGGCTTCCGTCAGCTGGTCAGGCAAGAACTAGCTTCAGGAGATTCGATGTGACACTATAAGAATTCTGCTAATGAATGCAGACTATCAGAACCAAGGGATTCTCCCACGGACATGTACCTGTGACAGCATTAGAGATGCGAGGGGAGGGGAAGAGGTCATATGCATTCTCAGAAGATTTTGAAGATAAATAAGTTTAGAAGACATTGACCTCACAGTGCGTAGACATTCACTTACTGAAGGAAGTTGGTTCTAGATTTGTACGAATCCGCGAATAGGTACAAGTGAGGAATCTAACTAGTTTTGATGCATAAGTGAACATACTTGCAAAATATGAGATTCAGAAAGAGACAGATCCATATTTGGAAGTGTATAAACCACTTTTGGTTGGAGTGGATGTATTCGACAGATCGGAAAGACTGTAAAAAGTAGGTTTTAATTACCACAAATGAACTACTAGACAAAGTAGACGGGAGGCCGAGCAGTCCAATCTCCCACGCCGTAACTTGGTAGCGGAAGGCACCTACGGTGGTGGCAGAGAGGAAGAGGTCCGTGGCCGGCATGAGGACGGTGTCGAAGAAGTCGCGGCAGCTAAGCGCTTCGTCTCCGGTGTCGACGCGAGCTAGCAGAGGCGCTAGGGTTTGAGCGAGGTGGCGAGGTGGAAGAAGAAATTTTGACCGCTAGGGGTGTGTATTTATAAGCAGGAGGAGGGTGGCGCAGCGCAATTACGCAGGTGCCCCTAGTGGTTCACATCTGAGGAACACGTGGCTTGCATGCAACTTATCAGGAGTTGATCTATGTTCCCACGCACGCCAGGATTGTTGGGTGGTTGTTCCGGCTTCTCCGGTTTTCAGGAAAAAGGATAGAACATTAAAAGTAGTTTGTAAATGTGTGTCTTTGTATCTTCTGCTGACAACGACGCAGAGAAGATATTCGACAAGTGTCAACAGAATGCACATGACTTGGATAGAAAGAATTTTAGGGAGTAGCACAAAAGGGATTAGGGTCCGATCACATTCACTTAGGTCAGAAAAATAGCAACATGAAGACATAGCTATAAGTGAATGCTGTAGAGGACAGAACACATAGGAAGATATAATTATTACTGAAGACAAATCAACATCGCAAAGATACATATTTGAAGATAAACCGATGTTGAAGATAATCCAAATGCAAAGATAATGTAGTTATGACGCCAAATGAAAATCTTCAAAAAGTTTTGGTGGTGGCGTTACCCACCGCATAGGAAGTATTAGACCCAGACACGACGCACAATTATCGTGGCGCTCTGAAGTCAAATTCCATGTTAAAGTATTCACACTCAGAGGGTAAGTCTTCATTGATTGAAGAAATACGTTACTTCATGTGTTGCACATCTAAGTCATCAACATGCATAAGCATTAGGATGTGTGTCCATTCACTAGACAATTGAGGATTCTAAGATATTTAGCTCACACCGCAGCTTGCAAAACCTCTTCTCATCCAAGGGCTTAGTGAAGATATCAGCCAGTTGCTCTTCAATGTTGACGTGAATGATGTCAATGTCTTCTTTGTTGACATGATCTCTGAGAAAGTGATGATGAATCTCGATGTGCTTTGTCTTCGAGTGCTGAACTAGATTCTTGGAAAGCTTGATGGTGATTTCATTGTCGCAGAAGAGTGGCACATTCTTCGTGTTGATGCTATAGTCCTTGAGAGTTTGCTTCATCCAGAGAAGCTGAGGACATCACGATCCAGCAGCAATGTATTCAGATTCAGTAGTGGAGGGTGATACACAGTTCTGCTTCTTTGAAGACCAACAGACAAGATATCGTCCAAGAAAGTGACATGTTCCTGAAGTGGACTTGCGATCAACCTTATCACCAGCATAATCAACATCAGAATATCCAACCAGATCAAATGTTGAGCCCTTTGGATACCATAATCCTAGTGTTGGGGTGTGAGCCAGATATCTAAGTATTCGCTTCACCGCTAGGTGATGCGACTCCTTTGGTGCTGCTTGGAATCGGGCACACATGCAAACGCTAAGCATAATATTAGGCCTAGATGCACATAGATAGAGCAAAGAACCAATCATGGAGCGGTATACCTTTTGATCGAACTCTTTACCATTGTCGTCAGGGTTGAGATGACTTTTGGTTGGCATTGGCGTCGTGTACCCTTTGCAGTCTTGCATTCCAAACCTTTTCAGGCAATCCTACAAGTATTTTTCTTGTGATATGAAGATGCCATTGCGCTGTTGACGGATTTGAAGACCAAGGAAGAATTTCATATCCCCCATCATGGACATCTGATATTGCTCTCGCATCATGTATCCAAACTCGTCACTGTATCTCTTATCAGTGCATCTGAACATAATGTCATCTACGTATATTTGACACAGAAAGAGTTCACCATCATATGTCTTCGTGAAGAGAGTGGGATCTAGTGAACTAGGTTTGAAGCCTTTGCTTTTCAGGAATTCCTTCAGCGTGTCATACCAAGCGCGAGGTGCTTGTTTGAGGCCATACAGTGCCTTGTTAAGCTTGTACACCATATCAGGATGCTTAGGATCTTCAAAACCAGGAGGTTGAGCGACATACACTTCTTCCTCGATTTTGCCGTTGAGAAAGGCACTCTTCACACCCATTTGATACAGAGGAATGTTGTGATGATTGGCATAAGCCAGCAGTATGCGAATGGCTTCAGGCCGAGCCGCAGGAGCAAAGGTTTCATCAAAGTCTATTCCTTCCACTTGTGTGTAACCTTGAGCAACAAGGTGAGCTTTGTTTCTGATAACTTGTCCAAGTTCATCTTGCTTGTTGTGATAGATCATTTTCGTGCCAATGACATTGTGCTTGCAAGGATTAGGACGTTTGACAAGCTCCCAAACATTGTTCAGCTCAAACTGTTGAAGCTCTTCTTGCATAGCTTGAATCCATTCAGGTTCCATGAAGGCCTCTTCAAATTTCTTGGGTTCAGATATAGAGACAAAAGCAAAGTGACCATAGAAGTTTGCTAGTTGTGTAGCTCTTGATCGAGTGGGAGGGCCAGGAGCTTTGATGCTATCAATGATCTTCTCAATTTGGACTTCATTGGCAACCCGAGGATGAGCTGGACGAAGATTTTGATCTAACTGACTATTGTCTTTGTCTTCAGCATTGGCTTCGGACTGAGCATTGTCTTCAGGTTGATTAGGTGCAGAAATGATAATCTCATCCTCAGCCTGTTCCTCTATGGGTATGATTTCTCCAGTACCCATTAACTTGATAGCTTCACCTGGTGTAGCTTCATCTAGCACATTTGGCAGGTGCTCTCTTTGCGAGCCGTTAGTCTCATAGAACCACACATCCATAGTTTCAACCACTTTATAGTGAAAGAGGTTGAAGACTCTGTAGGTGTGCGAGTCCTTTCCGTAACCAAGCATAAAACCTTCATGTGCTTTCGGTGCAAATTTAGACATGTGATGTGGATCTTTGATCCAGCACCTAGCACCAAAGACTTTGAAGTAACTGACATTTGGCTTCTTACCAGTCATAAGTTCATAAGATGTCTTCTTGAAGAACTTGTGAAGATATACTCTGTTGATGATGTGCATGCAATATCAATAGCTTTAGGCTGGAATTTTCTTGGAGTCTTGTACTCATCGAGCATCGTTCGTGCCATCTCAATGAGTGTTCTGTTCTTGCGCTCCATGATGCCATTTTGCTGAGGTGTGTAAGGAGCAGAGAACTCGTGTGTGATGGCCAAAGTATCAAGATAAATGTCGAGGCCAGCGTTCTTGAACTTAGTGCCATTGTCACTCCGGATGTGCTTGATCTTGATGCCATAATTCGTCATGGCCCAGTTTGCGAAGCGTCTGAAGACATCCTGCACTTCAGTCTTATAGAGAATTATGTGCACCCATGTGTATCTAGAGTAATCATCAACAATAATGAAGCCATAGAGATGTGCAGTAGTAGTGAGAGTAGAATAGTGAGTAGGGCCAAATAGTTCCATGTGAAGCAGCTCGAAGGGGCGTGAGGTAGTCATGATTGTCTTCAAAGGATGCTTGGCTCTCGTCATCTTTCCAGCTTCACAGGCACCACATAGATGATCCTTCTTGAACTTGATGCCCTCGATGCCAATGATGTGCTTCTTCTTCACGAGAGTGTACAGGTTCCTCATGCCCGCATGTCCTAGCCTTCGATGCCATAGCTAGGATTCTGAAGCCTTTGCTAGAAGACATACAACAAGCTGTGGTCCTACTGAGAAATCTACCATATATAGATCACCTCTTCGATAGCCTTAGAAGACTAGAGATTTGTCAGAGTCCATTAGCACAAGACAACAATATTTTCCAAATATCACAATCATGTTTAGATCATAGAGCATTGACACAAACATTAAGTTGTAACCAAGGGATTCAACAAGCATCACTTTATCCATGTGCTGATCCTTTGAGATAGCAACTCTACCAAGACCCAATACCTTACTTTTACCAGTGTCAGCGAATGTGATGTGGCTCATAGTAGAAGGACGTAGGGTTGAATCCATTAGAAGACTTCGATCACCAGTCATGTGGTTGGTGCATTCGCTATCCATGATCCATTCAGTGGCTTTCGGAGTTGTACCCTATAGTGCAGTTAGCGGGATAGGCTTCACCAAGAGTATTGTGAAGCAGAAACATGTAGCGAACAAGCATATTAGCAAAGTTTAAATCCTGGTTGGGCATGATAGGATGCTCGTCAAGGAACCCTGGGACGAAATACATGATAAGACCATTTGAGCATTTTATCTTGCGTCCCACAAGATGTTTTAGGTCTCCAGCATTGTTGTCAGAAGATTTTGCTTTCCGGCTGGAGACCTTTCCCTGCAAACGAAGTTAATTCTTCTTAACCACCCACTTCTTCAGGGGTGGTCTAGAAGCAATGAGTCTAAGTGCAGCATCTGAGAACTTTGGCTCGGGAGCCCTAGTAAATAGCTTCACACGAGGAGAATAATACTCATAATATAAGAATCTGCAGAAAAGTTCTTAGTTTTGTGAACATAGCGGTTGGATGAAACACGCTCATATTCATGAGTCTCATAGCGATTCTCTTGCAAAACATTGACGTTAGGGTGACCATTAGTGGTCCTCTGTCTGTATGAAGCCTTTGGACCATATGATGCCTTTGGTCGAGGGTTTGTCTTCTTCCCAGGTGGTGTCATGATGTCATTCACGGGAAGCTTATCAAGACAGATTTTGGGCACCCAGATCTTCTTCTGGGGTGACCCATTCATGCAGTTAGTACCAATGTACCTGGCAAACACTTCACCATTCTAATTCTTAAACAATTTATAATCTGCATCAAAGGATTCATCAATGCCAATTGGATTAGCACAAGTGAAGCCAGATAAAGTAGGTGGGTCCACTGAAGGATCCTTAGCAGTAACCCAGGTGGTTTTGGGGTACTACTCAGGCGTCCAATATGAACCATCGACGTTCATTTTCCACTTGAACCCAACACCCTCTTTCCTAGGGTTTCGGTTCAGAATCTGTTTCTTGAGGACATCGCACATAGTTTGATGCCCTTTGAGGCTTTTGTACATGCCTGTCTCAAGCAATGTCTTCAACCTAGCATTCTCATCAGCAATAGTAGTGGCATCCTTAGTAGAGGGGTTAGTTACCACATCAACAGTTGAAGATATTGCAACATCAGAGGCAGAAGAACATTTAGCAACAGAGACAACATTATCGCGCTCAAGACACTTCAAGCATGGTGGAACAAATTCTACCTGAGCGGTACTAATCTGTTGGGCGAGTAGTGAATCGTTCTCCTTTTGAAGATCTTCATGAGACGCTCTCAGTTTCTCCAGATCCCGCTTCCTTTGAAGATAATCGTAGGAAAGCTTCTCATGAGAGGCTAAGAGAGTTTCATGACGACATTCAAGATCTTCGTACTTAACATGAATACTTTTAATGTCTCCGATTAAGGACTGAGTTCGATTCATTTCCGCGTCCAACAGGTCATCACTTTTGTCTAGCAGCTTTTGCATATGTTCCATAGCAGTTTGTTGCTCAGTTGCAATTTTAGCAAGTGTCTTATAGCTAGGTTTGGAATCACCAGAGGTTACCTTGACACTACGTGCCATGAGGCAGTGGTTTTGATCAGATGGCTCGGGTTCGAAAGACATCATTTTAAGAGATTCTTTGAACTCGTAGAACCACGGGTCTTGACGGGTTCGATGACCCTCATAGACATCAGAAATCCAGTCCTAGATAAGCTTCACATTGCAAAGATGCATGATGCGCCTAAGCTCGTCATTGGATAGACATGAGCATATGATATCCTTAGCCATGATATCTAGACGAGTGTACTTTCGAATGTCATCAGCATTCGCCATCTTGCATAAATCGGTGAGACCATTCTATGTGACGGTCCACAGTTCATTGCTCATGGCAAGGAGGCGCTTCTTCATCATTACTTTCCATTTGGGATAATCTTGACCATCAAAAATAGGACACGCAGCGGAGACTTTGATTATCCCTGCAGTCGACATAGCTAAAACTCCAGGTGGTTAAACCGAATCACACAGAACAAGGGAGTACCTTTCTCTGATACCAATTGAAAGTGCTAGTTATCGACTAGAGGGGGGGGGGGTGAATAGGCGATTTTTATGAAAGTCTTCAAAACACGGTGGCTTTGAAGACAAACAAGTAACTGAGCCTAAATAGTAAGCAGCGGAATGAAAGCTACACTAAGTAAGCACAAGTCTAACATACAACATAATGAAGGCATGAAGACTAATTGCAACAAGGTAGACAGGATCAGAAAGGTAGATAGTATGAAGCTAAACAGATAATAGTCTTCACAGTGTGAAGTCAAACATATTAGACAAGTAAGCAATGACTTCACGAAGACAACTGTAAAGTAAGGAGAGTAGAGGATAGAACCAGTAGCTTGATGAAGACAAGGATTTCGTAGACCAGTTCCAGTTGCTGTGACAACTGTACGTCTGGTTAGGGAGGCTGAGATTTAACCTAGAGGACCGTGTCTTCACCTTATTCCCCTTGAGCTAAGGACACCCAGTCCTCGCCCAATCACTCCGGTAAGTCTTCGGGGTGGACTTCCAAACCTTCACAGTCTTCGTTCATCGACAATCAACAATGACTCTTGGATGCTCAGAACGCGCTGCCTAACCGGCTGGAGTATTCACAGTCCTCAAGTGTAATAAGTCTTCAGATCACGCGGACAGAAAGACTTCAGTGATGCCTAATGCTACGTCTTGATCTTGCGTTGGTTTTCCTTGAAGAGGAAAGGGTGATGCAGCAATAGTAGCGTAAGTATTTCCCTCAGTTTTTGAGAACCAAGGTATAAGTCCAGTAGGAGGCTCCTCAAAAGTCCCATGCACCTACACAAACAAACAAAGAACTCGCAACCAACGCAATAAAGGGGTTGTCAATCCCTTCATGACCACTTGCGAAAGTGAGATCTGATAGAGATAGTATGATAAGATAAATATATTTTTGGTATTTTATAATATAGATGCAAAAAGTAAAGATGCAAATAAAAGTAGATTGAAAGCTTATATGATAAAGGATAGACCTGGGGACCATAGGTTTCACTAGAGGCTTCTCTTAAGATAGCATAAGTATTACGGTGGGTGAACAAATTACTGTCGAGCAATTGATACAAAAGCAAATAATTATGAGATTATCTAGGCATGATCATGTATATAGGCATCACGTACGCAACAAGTAGACCGACTCCTGCCTGCATCTACTACTATTAATCCACACATCGACCGACTCCTGCCTGCATCTAGAGTATTAAGTTCATAAAGAACAGAGTAACACATTAAGCAAGATGACATGATGTAGAGGGATAAACTCATGCAATATGATATAAACCCCATCTTTTTATCCTCAATGGCAACAATACAATACGTGCCTTGCAACCCTTTCTGTCACTGGGTAAGGACACCGCAAGATTGAACCCAAAGCTAAGCACTTCTCCCATGGCAAGAAAGATCAATCTAGTAGGCCAAACCAAACTGATAATTCAAAGAGACTTGCAAAGATAACTCAATCATACATAAAAGAATTCAGAGGAGATTCGAATATTTCTCATAGATAAACTTGATCATAAACCCACAATTCATCGGATCTTGACAAACACACCGCAAAAAGAGTTTACATCGAATAGATCTCCACAAGAGAGGGGGAGAACATTGTATTGACATCCAAAAAGAGAGAAGAAGCCATCTAGCTAATAACTATGGACCCGAAGGTCTTTGGTAAACTACTCACAACTCATCGGAGGGGCTATGGTGTTGATGTAGAAGCCCTCCATGGTCGATTCCCCCTCCGGCGGAGCGCCGGTGAAGGCTCCAAGATGGGATCTCACGGATACAGAAGGTTACGGCGGAGGAAATTGTGTTGCATTGGCTCCCTGGATGTTTTTGGGGTACGTAGGCTTATATAGGAGGAAGAAGTACATTGGTGGCCGCCCGAGGGGCCCATAAGATAGGGGGCGAGCCCAGAGGGGGTGGGCGCGCCCTCCTATCTCGTGGCTCCCTCGGCTGCTTCTTGACTTGCACTCCAAGTCCTCTGGATCACGTTCGTTCCAAAAATCACGCTCCCGAAGGTTTCATTCCGTTTGGACTCCGTTTGATATTCCTTTTCTTCGAAATACTGAAATAGGCAAAAAAACAGCAATACGGGCTAGGCCTCCGGTTAGTAGGTTAGTCCCAAAAAAGATATAAATGTGTAAAATAAAGCCCATAAACATCCCAAAGGGGTAATATAATAGCATGGAACAATCAAAAATTATAGATACATTGGAGACGTATCAAGTATCCCCAAGCTTAATTCCTGCTTGTCCTCGAGTAGGTAAATGATAAAAACAGAATTTTTGATGTGGAATGCTACCTAGCATAATTCTCAATGTAATTTTCTTTATTGTGGCATGAATGTTCAGATCCAAATGATTCAAGATAAAAGCTTATAAAACATAAAAATAATAATGCTTCGAAGCATACTAACATATAATCATGTCCTATCAAAATAGCATAGCCAAAGAAAGCTTATCCCTACAAAATCATATAGTTAGGCCATGCCTCATTTTCATTACACAACCCCGATGATGAGCCGAGCAATTGTTTCATACTTTTTAACGCGCTTTAGCTTGTTTCAACTCTTACGCAATACATGAGTGCAAGCCATGGACATAGCACTAAGGTGGTATAAGATGGTGGTTGTGAGGACAAAAAGAGGGAGAAGATAGTCTCACATCAACTAGGCGTATCAACGGGCTATGGAGATGCCCATCAATAGATATCAATGTGAGTGAGTAGGGATTGCCATGCAACGCGGATGCACTAGAGCTATAAATATATGAAAGCTCAACAAAAGAAACTAAGTGGGTGTGCATCCAACTCGCTTGCGCACGAAGACCTAGGGCATTTTGAGGAAGCCCATCATTGGAATATACAAGCCAAGTTCTATAATGAAAAATTCCCACTTAGTATATGAAAGTGACAACATAGGAGAATCTCTATCATGAAGATCATGGTGCTACTTTGAAGCACAAGTGTAGAAAAAGAGATAGTAGCATTGTTCCTTCTCTCTTTTTCTCTCATTTTTTTCTTTTCTTCGTTTTTTCTTCTTTTTTTCTCTTTTTTTCTTTGGCCTTTCTTTTTTTTCTTTTTGGCCTTTCTATTTTTTCTCTTTTTTTCTTTTTTTTTCTTTTTAAAGTCCGAAGTCTCATCCCGACTTGTGGGGGAATCATAGTCTTCATCATTCTTTCCTCACTAAGACAATGCTCTAATAATGAAGATCGTCACACTTTTATGGATTTACAACTCAAGAATTACAACTCAAAGCTAGAACAAGATATGACTCTGTATGAATGCCTCCGGCGGTGTACCGGGATATGCAATGAATCAAGAGCGACATGTATGAAAATTATGAAGGTGGCCTTGCCACAAATACAATGTCAACTACATGATCATGCAAAGAGCAATATGACAATGATGAAACGTGTCATAATAAACGGAACGGTGGAAAGTTGCATGGCAATATATCTCGGAATGGCTATGGAAATACCATAATAGGTAGGTATGGGGCTGTTTTGAGGAAGGTAAATAAAGGGATTCATGATACCGGCGAAAGTTGCATGGTAATAATAGAGGCTAGCAAAGTGGAAGGATGAGTGTGCGTATATCCATGGACTCACATTAGTCATAAAGAACTCATATAATTATTGCAAAAGTCTACTTAGCCCTCTAAGCAAAGTACTACTACACATGCCCCAAGAGGGATAGATTGGTAGGAAAAGACCATCGCTCGTCCCCGACTGCCACTCATAAGGAAGACAATCAAAAGAGCACCTCATGCAACAAATTTGTCACACAACTTTTACCATACGTGCATGCTATGGAACTTGCCAACTTCAACAAAAGTATTTATCAATTTCATAATTACCCACTAGCATGACCCTAACATTACTACCTTTATATCTCAAAACAATTATCAAGCAACAAATTGATCATAGCATCCAATTCACTTTCTATGATAGTTTTTATTATACCCAACTTGGATGCTCAGCATTCTAGGACCAAATTTGTAACCATAGCAAATACCATGCTGTTCTAAAAGACTCTCAAAATAAGATAAGTGAAGCATGTGAGACTAGTAATTTCTTCAAAATTAATCCACCGCCGTGCTCTAAAAGATATAAGTGAAGCACTAGAGGAAAAACTATCAAGCTCAAAAGATATAAGTGAAGCACATAGAGTATTCTAGCAAATTCTAGTCAAGTGGGCTTCTCCCAAAAGGTGTGTACAGCAAGGATGATTTGTGGTAAACTAAAAAGCAAAGACTAATATAATACACAACGCTCCAAGCAAAACACATATCATGTGGCGAATAAAAATATAACTCCAAGTAAAGTTACCAATGAACGAAGATGAAAGAGGGGATGCCTTCCCGGGGCATCCCCAAGCTTAGGCATTTGGCTATTCTTGAATATCTTGGGGTGCCATGGGCATCCTAAATCTTAGGCTCTTGCCACTCCTTATTCCATAGTCCATCAAAGCTTTACCCAAAACTTGAAAACTTCACAACACAAAACTCAACAGGAAATCTTATAAGCTCCGTTAGTGAAAGAAAACAAAACCACCACATAAGGTACTGTAATGAACTCATTCTTTATTTATTTTGGTGTTAAACCTACTGTATTCCAACTTCTCTATGGTTTATAAACTATTTTACTAGCCATAGATGCATCAAAATAAGCAAACAACACACGAAAAACAGAATCTGTCAAAAACAGAACAGTCTGTAGCAATCTGTAACTAATGCAAACTTCTAGAAGTCTAAAAATCCTACCAAAACAGGAATCCTGGACAATTTGCCTATTTATCATCAGCAAAAAGAATCAACGCAAAAGCACGTTTCTGTGATTTAACAAAACTAATTTTTTGCGTGCAAAGTTTCTGTTTTTCAGCAGAATCAAATCAAGTATCATCATAGGTTATCCTATAGGTTCTACTTGGTACAAACACTAATTAAAACATAGAAACACATCTAAACAGAAGGTAGAAGCAAAATTTATTACTAAACAGGAACAAAATCAAAAAACACAAATAAAATTGGGTTGCCTCCCAACTAGCGCTATCGTTTAACGCCCCTAGCTAGGCATAAAAGCGAAGATAGATCTAAGTCGTGCCATCTTTGGCACTCAATTCATAAGTAGCTTGCATGATAAATTAATAAGGTAATTTGACTTTCTTTCTTGGAAAGTGCTCCATGCCTTTCCTTAATGGAAATTGGAATCTAATATTCCCTTCCTTCATATCAATAATCGCACCAATCATTCTAAGGAAAGGTCTACCAAGAATAATAGGGCAAGAAAGATTGCAATCTATATGAAGAACGATAAAATCTACGGGCACCAAATTTCTATTTGCAACAATGAGAACATCATTGATCCTTCCCATTGGCATTTTAATGGTGGAATCCGCAAGGTGCAAATTTAAAGAGCAATCATCAAGATCATGGAAACCTAGAATATCACATAAAGTTTTCGGAATCGTGGAAACACTAGCACCCAATCACACAAAGAAAAACACTCATGATCTTTAATTCTAATCTTTTAGTAGGTTCCCACTCATCATTAAGTTTTCTAGGTATAGAAACTTCCAAATTAAGTTTTTCATCATAAGATTGCATCAAGGCATCAATGATATGTTTGGTAAAAGCTTTATTTTGACTATAAGCATGAGGAGAATTAACAATGGATTGCAACAAGGAAATACAACCTTCTAAAGAACAATTATCATAATCAAATTCCTTGAAATCCGAGATAGTGGGTTCAATGCTATTTAAAGTCATGACCTCTCCAATCCCACTTTTACCAAATTTAGCATCAAGATCTAAAACTCTGAATTGTTGGGACGCCTTCTAACTAAAGTTGACTCTCTTCAGTCCCATTATTATCAAGATTCATATTGCAAAACAAATATCTAATAGGAGATGCATCAATAACTTTAAGATCTTCATCATTATTTTCATTGAAACTAGAAGAACACGCCTTTACAAAGCAATCTTTCTTAGCACGCAATCTAGCGGTTCTTTCCTTGCACTCATCAATGGAAATTCTCATTGCTTTGAGAGATTCATTGATATCATGCTTAGGAGAAGAATATCTAAGTTTAAGAGAATCAATATCAAGCGAAAGTCTATCAACGTTCCTAGCCAAATCATCAACTTTGAGCAATTTTTCTTCAAGCAAAGGATTAAAATTCTTTTGAGAGATCATAAATTGTTTCACACTATTCTCAAAATCAGAGGGCATCTTATTAAAATTACCATAAGAATTATTGTAGGAATTTCCACAATTATTAGAGGAATTACTAGGGAACGGTCTAGAATTAAAGTTTCCTCTATAAGCATTGTTACCGAAACTATTCCTACCAACAAAATTCACATCCATAGATTCATTATTATTCTCAATCAAAGTAGACAAAGGCATATCATTGGGATCAAGAGGAGTATTTCTAGTAGCAAACAATTTCATAAGTTCAACCATCTTTCCACTCAAAACATTGATTTCTTCTATAGCATGCACTTTTTTACTAGAAGATCTTTCGGTGTGCCATTGAGAATAATTAGCCATAATATTATCAAGAAGTTTTGTAGCATCTCCTAATGTGATTTCCATAAACGTGCATCCCGCGGCCGAATCTAAAAGATTTCTAGAAGCAAAGTCCAAACCAGAATAAAAATTTTGTATGATCATCCATAAATTTAAACCATGAGTAGGGCAATTGTGAATCATTAATTTCATTCTTTACCAAGATTGGGCAACATGCTCATGATCAAGTTGTTTAAAATTCATAATATCGTTCCTAAGAGTGATAATCTTAGCGGGAGGAAAATACTTAGAGATAAAAGCATCTTTGCACTTGTTCCAAGACTCAATAGTATTTTGAGGCAAAGACGAAAACCAAACTTTAGCACGATCTCTAAGTGAAAACAGAAATAACTTCAATTTAACAATATCATTATCCATATCTTTCTTATTTTGCATATCACACAAATCAACAAAGTTGTTTAGATGAGTAGCGGCATCTTCACTAGGAAGGCGGCGAATTGATCTTTCATAACAAGATTCAGCAAAGCAGTATTGATTTCACAAGACTCAACATCATTAAGAAGAGCAATCAGAGTACTAAGGAAATCATTTTTATTGGTATTGGAGAAATCACACAATTTGGTATTATCTTGCGCCATGGCAACAAGTAATCCAACACACAAGCAAACAGAAAAAGGCAAGCGAAAGAGAGGAGGAGATTGGGAAAAGAGAGGGCGAATAAAATGGCAAGGGTGAAGCGGGGGAGAGGCAAACGAGAGGCAAATGCCAAATAATGTAAATGGGAGGGAGATGAGTTTGTGATGGGTACTTGTTATGTCTTAACTTGAGCGAAGACCTCCCCGGCAACGGCACCAGAAATCCTTCTTGTTACGTCTTGAGCTTGCGTTGGTTTTCCTTGAAGAGGAAAGGGTGATGCAGCAATAGTAGCATAAGTATTTCCCTCAGTTTTTGAGAACCAAGGTATCAATCCAGTAGGAGGCTCCTCAAAAGTCCCACGCACCTACACAAACAAACAAAGAACTCGCAACCAACGCAATAAAGGGGTTGTCAATCCCTTCACGGCCACTTGCAAAAGTGAGATCTGATAGAGATAGTATGATAATATAAATATATTTTTGGTATTTTATAATATAGATGCAAAAAGTAAAGATGCAAATAAAAGTAGATTGAAAGCTTATATGATAAAGGATAGACCCGGGGACCATAGGTTTCACTAGAGGCTTCTCTCAAGATAGCATAAGTATTACGGTGGGTGAACAAATTACTGTCGAGCAATTGATAGAAAAGCGAATAATTATGAGATTATCTAGGCATGATCATGTATATAGGCATCACGTCCGCAACAAGTAGACCAACTCCTGCCTGCATCTACTACTATTACTCCACACATCGACCGACTCCTGCCTGCATTTAGAGTATTAAGTTCATAAAGAACAGAGTAACGCATTAAGCAAGATGACATGATGTAGAGGGATAAACTCATGCAATATGATATAAACCCCATCTTTTTATCCTCGATGGCAACAATACAATACGTGCCTTGCAACCCTTTCTGTCATTGGGTAAGGACACCGCAAGATTGAACCCAAAGCTAAGCACTTCTCCCATTGCAAGAAAGATCAATCTAGTAGGCAAAACCAAACTAATAATTTGAAAAGACTTGCAAAGATAACTCAATCATACATAAAAGAATTCAGAGGAGATTCAAATATTTCTCATAGATAAACTTGATCATAAACCCACAATTCATCGGATCTCGACAAACACCCCGCACAAAGAGTTTACATCGAATAGATCTCCACAAGAGAGGGGGAGAAATTTTATTGATATCCAAAAAGAGAGAAGAAGCCATCTAGCTAATAACTATGGACCCGAAGGTCTATGGTAAACTACTCACAACTCATCGGAGGGGCTATGGTGTTGATGTAGAAGCCCTCCATGGTCGATTCCCCCTCTGGCGGAGCACCAACAAAGGCTCCAAGATGGGATCTCGCGGATAGAGAAGGTTACGACGGTGGAAATTGTGTTTCGTTGGCTCCCTGGATGTTTTCGGGGTACGTAGGCTTATATAGGAGGAAGAAGTACATCGGTAGCCGCCCGAGGGGCCCATAAGACAGGGGGCGCGCCCAGAGGGGGTGGGCGCGCCCTCCTATCTCATGGCTCCCTCGGCTGCTTCTTGACTTGCACTCCAAGTCCTCTGGATCACGCTCGTTCCAAAAATCACGCTCCCGAAGGTTTCATTCCGTTTGGACTCCGTTTTATATTCCTTTTCCTCGAAATACTGAAATAGGCAAAAAAACTGCAATACGGGCTGGGCCTCCGGTTAGTAGGTTAGTCCCAAAAATGATATAAATGTGTAAAATAAAGCCCATAAACATCCAAAAGGGGTAATATAATAGCATGGAACGATAAAAAATTATAGATATGTTGGAGACGTATCACCTAACACTCTTTGGCTCTGGGTGTTTTGGGCTTTGTCCTCGCAAGGATTTCTCTCTCAAATGCTTCGGAGGTGGCTTGCTCTCAAACGACAAAAGTCGTGCACTAACTCTGAGCAGCCACCAATTTATGGCGTAGGGGGTGGGCTATTTATAACCAGGTGGCAACCCGACCTGATTTGTCCAAACTGACCCTGGGTCACTAAGGAACTGACACGTGTCCAACGGTCAGATTTCAAACACACGCGGCAGCTTGGCTTGGGCTACAAGCAAAGCTGACTCATCCAGCTCTGGATAAGATTTGCTCTCATTGTCTTCACTCGAAGACATAGGATTTGGTTGAGCATCAGTTCAGTCACTCTCACTTTGTTCACTTGACCCCACTTAATAGTATGGTGGTTCCTATGACTCAATGAAAAGAAAAGGAAACTACGAAACAACTATGTCTTCGCACTCCATAGTCTTCAAGTGAATAGCTTCACGTGCCATAATCTTCGTCGTGAATGTCTTCACGAACCACCATTGTCTTCAATGTCTTCACACATTTTAGGGGTCATCTATGGTAGGTAAACCAAATCAATGAGGGACACTACTTGTGTTATCCTTAAATTCTCACAAACACATTAGTCCTCAACCATGTTTGTCGTCAATACTCCAAAACCAACTAGGGGTGGCACTAGATGCACTTACAAACCTACCCTTCATGATACGACTAGAGAAATAATTCTGCATAGTGCATCATATGCAAGAAAGCGGTGACCTGGTCCATGGATTTCCCATGTTCATCATGTTATGTAATAACGTGTCACTTGTGATGGCTCGAGAATTTTGTGATGTTTTAGTAGTGATTTTTGCTTGGTTTCATTGGATATCTTATTACTCTTCAGATATTTCTAACGCTAATCCCTCGAAAGAGAAGAAAATCCATTTCCCAATGTTTAGCAGGAAATATCAATTATGGAAGGAAACCAAGGAGGATTGCTGCAAATGAAGCCAATTGGAGCAACTTTCCTGAAGAAACCCAAGTCAACAGGCGCAACAGAGCAAAAGACGGTGTTCCATACAAGGTTTGAATTATTTGAATTATCTATTTCATCTTATTGTGGATCCTCCCGGTATAATTGATATGGTTTTCATGTGTTTTGTCTCTGTTGTGATTTATTCCCCTCTAATTATGTGTGAGTAATTCCCCCTAGGTGTGGGAGATGTAGGTAAGTGGTAAGATGAATCTGTCCTATTCTATATGTTGTCATTTGCATTTCTAGTAGTATGATCTATCTAGTATGTTGTTATGTTGTGGTGAACTCTATGTGTGTTACCCAATTTAAGGGCCAATGCAACATGATCTCAAGACCTAAACAGGAAACCCATATTGTTTAGGAAATATGTGACCCCTAACGTGATAGGTGGAGACATCTATGGGGACCGAAGACAATATGAGATAACAGTGATCCACTGAACCTGATGCTTGGTTCCGGTCCAAGGACCTTAATTGTGGAAACAACCACTCCGTGGCAACAGACAAGCAAGACCATATAATTAGATATGATCCCTCATGGAGGAATTTCATAATTTTAGGGAGAACCGCCTACAGAACACTTATACCAAATGTTGTGAGTACAATACAAGGTAACTGGTATTACCCTCGCACTGCCACACTTTATAGATTCTTACCATGAACTGAAGTCTCTTCTCACCTAATCCCTCCATTGCAGGAAACACAATTTTTAGTCTCATTCATGTTATTTACTTTTATTATTTCTTATAGCTGTTACCACAATTCCCTTTATATTTGTCAAACTGGTTTATCCATGATTTGGGACAATAACAATATTTGTAGAAGCTCAAGCAGTTACTTCACACAAGAAGTGTGACACCTTGTGTGTAACAGAAACGCTACTAAATACCCTCCTCCGCTCTTCGTGGGACAATTACTCATCGGGATACTTCTACGGAAGTGCTACACTACCCTGTTTGGCTTGCAGGCATCAAAGCATATTTTAGCGCCGTTGCCGGGGAGCTAAGCACAGAGTATTTGTTTCATAATTGTTTTTACGGGTGTTGTTATCGTAGATGCTTCCTGTAACTCACAGGGGATCTACTCGTTTGGGGAAATCATATTTACCAGATTATATCACTCGTTTTCCTCAGGAGCAGCAAGCTTCATTAATAGAAAAATACAAAAATAGTGAAACAATTGAGCTTAGCACTTTGTTTGCATAAATGTCAACTACTCCGAAGCCTAAGAAGACTATTAGGGATCATTGTGCTCCAGTATTGATTTCTAGATCTCCTATAGTATATCCTCCTAATTTTGCAAAAGAGTACTCGATTGTCTGTGACCTTATTGCAGAAGGTAGAAAGTACGCCTTTACAGGAACTGAAGATGACCCTCAGGCACATCTCATGTTCTTTGAAACTTTCTATGGAACCTTTAAATTGAAAGATGTGTCATGAGAATTTGTATTACTAAGGCTCTTCAGGTTTTCTTTAAACGATGATGCTGAGAAATGTTGTAATTGACCGCCTCAAGGGAGTATAATTAGCTGGCTTACGTGTGCTAAAAGATTTATGGCTAAGTTTCTTCCAGGCTCAAAGATCAGTAAATTGAGAAAAAAACCTCACCTTCTTCGTCCAGGAAACCGGTGAAATGTTATGTAAAGCCTGGGAGAGATATTCTAAAATTTTGAATATGCCCTAACCATGGTTATGTTAAATATGTTATACTTCATATGTTCTCTCATGGAATTAATGAGGAATCAAAATCCATTCTTGATTTAAGTACATGAGGATAACTTATGTCTTTAACCTTAGAGCATATAAAGAAAATTGTATCTGCACAGGAACAATGGAATATCGAGGAGCCATCCAAGCCAACTAGAAAAATATACCATATTGAAGACATGGAAGAATTTAAAAAGGTTACTCAAGAGAAAGGTAAGCCTGTTGAACAAGTTATTAATGAAAAAGTGGATATATTCAGTATCTATCACCAGGAGGATGAACTTCAAGAGATGATGAACAAGTTCAAATTCCATCAAGATAACTTCAACAAAGACTTTCGAAGGTGCATTTATCATAATGAAAAGGTAATAACTTGCCTTTCGCAAGAGGTAGAAGGGTTAAGTCAAGCGGTAAATAATCTCGATAAACACTCTCGCGTGGTAGAAACTCAACGCTCCCAAATTGCTGTGACTCAACCTTTAATTCTGTCTCAATTAGAGAAACAAAATCCTGATTCTACTTACTAATGAAATTTTGACTCGTAGTGGTAAAAGAATGCAGGACCCTAAAGGCCCAGAGTGGTATGATTGTAGGGAAACGTAGCTTGCAATTTCAAAAAAAATTCCTACGCTCACGCAAGATCTATCTAGGAGATGCATAGCAACGAGAGGGGGAGAGTGTGTCCACGTACCCTTGTAGACTGAAAGCGGAAGCGTTTGCTTAACTTGGTTGATGTAGTCGAACGTGTTCTCGTTCCGATCATTCAAGTATCGAACGTACGACACCTCCGAGTTCTGCACATGTTCAGCGCGATGACGTCCCTCGAGCTCTTGATCCAGCAGAGGGTCGAGGAAGTAGATGAGTTCTGTTAGCATGATGGTGTGGTGACGGTGATGGTGAAGTGATCCGTGTAGGGCTTCACCTAAGCACCGCGAGAATATGACCGGAGGCATAAGCTGTGGAGGGGGGCGCCGCACACTGCTTGGAACAATTGATGTGTTGTAGGGCGCCACCCCGTATATAAAGGAGAGAGGGAGAGGAGGCCGGCTCTAGGCGCGCCCCAAGTAGGAGGAGTCCTACTTGGGGTCCTAGTTGGATTCGCCCCCCTTCCTTTTACGGGAGGGGGAACGGGGGAAGGAGAGAGGGGAGGAGAAGGAAAGAAAGGGCACCGCCCCCTCTCGTTGTCCAATTCGGCCTCCTTCCCTGGTGGGGGGAGTTCCACCCCTTGTGGGCTGGTGTGCCTCCCTCCTATGGCCCATAAGGCCCATATATTCCCCCGGGGGGTTCTGATAACCCCCCCGGTACTCTGATATATACCTTCCGGAACACTTCCGGTGTCCGAATACTACCTTCCAATATATCAGTCTTTACCTCTCGAACATTTCGAGACTCCTCGTCATGTCCGTGATCTCATCCGGGACTCCGAACAACATTCGGTCACCAAAAAATATTACTCATATAATACAAATAGTCATCAAACGCTAAGCGTGCGGACTCTACGGGTTCGAGAACTATGTAGACATGACCGAGACACCTCTCCTGTCAATAGCCAATAGCGGAACCTAGATGCTCATATTGGTTCCCACATATTCTAAGAAGATCTTTATCGGTCGAACCTCTATGACAACATACGTTATTCCCTTTGTCATCGGTATGTTACTTGCCGGAGATTCGATCGTCGGTATCTTTATACCTAGTTCAATCTCGTTACCGGCAAGTCTCTTTACTTGTTCCGTAATGCATCATCCCATAACTAAATCATTAGTCACATTTATTGTAAGGCATCATATGATGTGCATTACCGAGAGGGCCCAGAGATACCTCTCTGATACTTGGAGTGACAAATCCTAATCTCGATCTATGCCAACCCAACAAACACCTTCGAAGATACCTATAGAGCATCTTTATAATCACCCAGTTACGTTGTGATGTTTGGTAGCACACAAGGCATTCCTCCGGTGTCCGGGAGTTGCATAATCTCATAGTCGGAGGAATATGTATTTGACATGAAGAAAGCAGTAGCAATAAAACTGAACGATCATTATGCTAAGCTAAAGGATGGGTCTTGTCCATCACATAATTCTCCTAATGATGTGATCCTGTTCATCAAATGACAACTCATGTCCAAGGCTAGGAAACTTAACCATCTTTGATCAACGAGCTAGTCTAGTAGAGGCATACTACCATTGCTCAAACCCGTGTTCTTGCTCATTTTGCTACCATTTTCGATCTCCTTGCTTGAAACTCCATTTCTGAAACTGTTTTGGGGGATTGTTCATTGAGGAAAGAGAAACCATGAGGAGGCGGTTAAGGGGTTCTTCGACTCCTTCCCCTCTAGTAAATCCTCAATCTGAAATGATGGAAGGCCTCTCCTCCTCCTCCTCCTCCTCCCACCTGCCCTCCACCAACCATGGATCTAGCCACTAATCTTCACCATGGAAGGCCTCCTACACTGGGATTTCAACCCTGGTCTAGCTGTGGTAGATGAGGTACGTAGAAGGTTTGGAGAAACGGTGCACTTCTCACCATCTCGCAAATCCAAGGAATTTTTCTTGGTGGTTTCATTTTCTTCGACCTCGTTCCCTCTTTCTGAAGATTCAGTGGGTGTGGCTTTGCAATGTTGCATTGGTGGTCACCCGAAAGGTTTTAAGGTTTCAAGTATTTGTGACAGATCATTTCGTTTCTCTATGGCCGGCAATAAAGTGGGTCATTTCATTCATGGCCTCAAAGACCGTATTTGGCCAGACTTTATTTGTCATTTTCATATTTACAATGGTCGTTTCAATGGATATAAGCATTTTGATCATATTTGGCATGCCGATGAGCACTTGGAACCAGTTGCTGCTCGCTGCCCCGTGGCCATCCGGTATAACAAAACAGTATTTCAGGAAACTTCTATTTGTTCTGATTCTGCCAAGGAGTTGAGCAAGTTTGCTATTGTTCCTTTAGCCTCCATGGATTTTCATGACAAGAACAACAATGAGGCTTCATCTTCTTCCTCACTACCCACATGCATGGTGTGGCCGATAGAGAATACGATCATCACGGACTCTGTACATGCGGTCATTAATTCCACATCAGACAATTCAGAATATTCTGAGCATTCAATTGTGATTGGCAGTTTTCGGTTTTCCTGCATTATGGATTTTCCACAATTACCGCAAAGTTTCCTTACTTCTGCGCTAAGGTATGCCCCACCTCACTCATCATGGCCCCCCTATGTTATCCAAATCTCATATGGCCGATTTGTCGAGAGCCGGATATTCACAGAAGGAAGTTTCTGATCTTGCCAAAAACTGGGCTCTGCTCTGTGCTAAATGCTTACAATGGGGTCATCACAAATATTTTTGCCAAGCGCGGATTATTTGCCTCTCGTGCTCTGCTCCGGGACACAAAAGCTTTAATTGTCCTACCAAAAAAAGGTCTATGGCCTCACACAGCTCATTTATGGACTCCAATCTTCATAATCTGGTCACGTTTGACCAAGCGGGGCAACAGATCAACCGAACCCCATCAATCACTCCAACCTGCTCCCTCACTCGCCCAAGCAGCCGCCCAACATCAGCCATTTGATGCGGCATCTGTGGTCACTATGGACACCTAGACATCTTTTGTTGGTGGCGTCGGTGGGCCCAAAGATGGCAGTGGCGACCGAAAACCCTCACCCCTGCCCCGGACTACTCGCATTCCACCTCCCAGCCCGCCCCGCTTCTCAATGAAATAGAGCGCTCTGCTCTAGCTGCTCCACCGCCATCCACCTCGCCCGCAGTGCTCACTGTCGTCTCCACCACCATGGCCAACTATCCGGTGAAACCCATCCCTTTCCTACCACCTAGATGGTCGGTCAAACCTGGTCCGGCGGACCGCAAGGTTCGCGCTGACATGGCTGTTAACCGCATCCCCCCGCCGAATAATAACTTCCTCGCCATTGCGGAAGTCAGCAGATTTGTGCCACTCCATCTCCGGGAGGGGCTCTGTGACACCATTGAAGGTCTCCTGCATGAATCGGGCCTGCATCCGACAGAGATCTCTGACCACCCCCTGGGTATCGGTATGTTTGCATTTGCCAACTCATTCATCAGAGATACCGCGGTCAATACGATTTTCAGCTTGATGATGAGGATCTAGTAGTCTCTTCCATTAGACATAATGCTGGCCTGAATATGCACAATACCACATATGGGCCTGAGGTCTGGTTGATGTATATTGGGTTCCCAGATGATTATCAGACAGATTTTTACCTGCACCGTTCCGTAGATGACTATGGCTGTCTTGTTTCCTGGAATAATCCTAATATTAACCGCCATGTGGTACTAATCAAAGTTAAAGTTATCCATATGCATCTAATTCCCAAGAGTATTGTGGTCTGTCAGTTAGGTGGTGATCGATCATGCTGGACTGTTGCTGTTTTCATTCTTAGGGGAGCGGACTAGAATGCTCATGATCCTGAAGTTCCCACTGCCGATGAGGAACCACCGCCAGCCAATGGCATTCCGCACCCCATGTTTGGTTATGGCCTCACTGCTGAGCAGCTCTACCAGCAGCAGCTACAAAATTGGCTCATACAGAATGGTATTGGGAATGATGATGGACCACATAACGCTGCTCATCAAGATGCCCCTCAACCAACGCAGTGGGATGCTTGGCCTCAACATCCTGTGGCTCACTTGCCCGCAACTTTGGTTAATTTTCAAGCCTGGATGATGACGCAAGGTTTACGAGTTGAAGATGATATTCTGCCTGAGGGTAATGTTTCTGATAGTCTCAACTCTGCCTGGGGCTCTAGCTCGACTACAAGCAGCATTGGGACTTTTCTAGAGGTTGCAGCTCCTGTCAGTACCCTGTTTGTGGTTCCTGTCACACCTGAAGTTATCTCTGTGGATGTCGCTGTTGCTGCTGATAATATGCATGTGAGTATTACTGTCCAAGGCACTGATCTTGCTACTATCCTTACCAATGGGCTGATCCCTTGCAACATATTCACCGAATATCTGTCTACTACTATCATGCAGGTGGTTGCTGCTTATGGCCCTTGGAGTTCAGGTTATGGTTTGCCTCCGCTGCATCTGCAAGCTGCAGTTCATGGGACTGGTTTTCAGGTTCAGACTGATGAGACTCTGCTCTCTATTCGTTTTGCACCCCGCATACTGAATGGACCTCCTCGGCCTTCTGCTATTCAGATTACTGAAATCATGCCTGAGGATGCTACAACAGCTGAAGCATTAACTATTAATGCTGCAGAAGGAGTCACTGATGCTCTGCTTGATCTGCCCGTCCTGGATAACCTGCAGGATATCTCTGTTGATGAGAATAGCCTTGATATGCTGATGGAAGCGCCGGATTTGGCGCCTACTGACATTTGAAATGTTGGGCCTTTCCAACAGGTGGATGACCCTTCTGACTTGGGCCTAGCCCAGGTTCTACCCACAGCCCCTGGCCCGTCCCCTGCTCGCCCATGCCGGTCTAAGTTTCAGGTGCCCCTGGTCACTACTGAAGTTCGCCGCAGTACCCGCTCCACTCGTTATGATGATTTTAGCGTGCCACAGATTTCAGATGTCCGAGCTCCTCTTTCAAAAGTCAAGCCAAGACAGGTTCTTTAGCTGCTGCCAGCTCCTCCACCACTGCTACTACTCAGGCTCCACCACCCACACCCCTTCACATCATGCAAGACATCAGCATCAACCGCTGCGCCGTTCCACCTAGTGAGTTAACTGATGATGCTCTGCTGGCTCCTGTGGCTCCTGTGGCTCCTGATGATCACTCCATGAATGCAGGGGAGGGTTCTTCCTCTTCGGAGTAGGTTGCAGGTCACCTTATGACTCTTTTTGCGTAATTGGAATGTTCTATGTTGGAACATCCTTGGGTTAAATTCAGAGAAAAACTCCTTGCTCTATCCAATGCTATTTCTGTTAGTGGCTGCGCTATCGTATGTCTGCAAGAAACTAAGAAATCTCTTATCGACCTGGCTTTTACAAAAACTTGTTGCCCTAAGAGATTTGATAAGTTTGCTTTTGTTCCTTCTCGTGGTTCTTCTAGGGGCCTCCTTACTATTTGGAATAGTTCTGTCTTTACTGGGGATGTGGCCACCTCTCATGACTTTGTTTTGGGTGTCAAATTTACTAGCACTCTATCTACGCAATCCTGGACATTATATCACATTTATGGTCCTTGCATGGGCCCGGCTCGGGATGATTTTACCAGGTGGTTGTATGACATGAATATACAAACAAATGATGACTATCTATTCCTTCGCGACTTCAATTATATTAGAGGCCCTGAGAACCGCAACAAACTGGGAGGTGATCCTAATGACATGTGCACTTTCAATGACATCATCCGTAAGCACAACTTAATTGAACTACCGCTCAAGGGTCGTCTGTATACGTGGAGCAATATGAAACAAGATCCTTTACTCCAGCAACTTGACTAGTTTTTCACCTCGCTTCACTGGACTCTTGCGTATCCAAACACGCTAGTTAAACCTCTCTGCAAACCTGTCTCTGATCATACTCCTTGTGTGGTAAGCATCGAAACAAAGATTCCACATGCCAAATTATTCAGATTTGAATCCTACTGGCTGCTCCACCCGGGCTTTATGGATGTGGTCAAAAAAGTCTGGGACCATCCTATCAACTCTTCTAATGCGGCCACAGTTCTGTATCGAAAATTCAAATTGTTACGTCAAGAATTAAAGATGTGGAGCAAGAATATCTCTAGATTCTCATTGGCAATTCAAAACACGAACAAAACCCTTACTGAGCTAGATGATCTTGAGAACCTACGAGCTCTTACTCTACCTGAATGCAACTTCCGTAAGATCATCAAAATCCATCTCCTTAGATTGTTGGACTATCAAAAACAGTATTGGAAGAAGAGATACACCATTCGTTGGGTTAAGTTCGGAGATGAGAACACTAAATTCTTCCAAGCAGTGGCAATAGAACGTTACAGAAAAAATAATGTGGCTATTCTGCAAACTCCAGATGGTCTCATGGTGGACGATCATATGGATAAAGAAGCCCTTTTATTTCACGCATATACTGATAGACTTGGCACTTCTAACCCAACACAGATGTTGTTCGATCTACCATCCCTCATCCGCTCGACTGAGAACCTCGACCACCTCACGGCTCCATTCACCAAGGATGAAATAGACCTGGTAGTCAAAGAAATGCCTGCTGATCGAGCACCAGGACCGGATGGTTTTAGTGGAATGTTTCTCAAAGCTTTCTGGGAAATCATCAAAGAGGACTTCTATACCCTCTGCGCGCAATTCCATGCGGGAGATCTTGACATACAAAGCATAAATGATGGCCTAATCACTATGAGCCCCAAGAATGGTTGTCCCACCATAGTCAATGATTACCGTCCGATCACTCTTCTCAACTGCTGTCTTAAGTTAATCACAAAACTTTTGGCCGACCGCTTGCAAAAGGTTATCCTGCGCATTATACACCGCAACCAATATGGCTTCATCAAGGGGCGCTCGATCCAAGACTGCTTAGCCTGGACATTCCAATATATTCATCAGTGCCAAGCATCCAAGCGGCAGATAATTCTCCTAAAGTTGGACTTTTCTAAAGCCTTCGACACGATCGAGCATGAAGCGATGATCAACATCATGAAACATTTAGGGTTCAATGATAAATGGCTGTCATGGATAAGAACAATCTTTTCCTCTGGACGATCCTCTGTACTTCTCAATGGGGTGCCGGGACGACAATTCCACTGCCACCGTGGTGTCCGACAGGAGACCCCCTCTCCCCGCTCATTTTCGTCCTAGCCGCCGATTTGCTACAATCTGCAATTAATGATGCCTTTAGGAGAGGTTTAATTAACCTGCCCTTCCCGTCCAATGGCAATATGGACTATCCTATCGTCCAATACGCCAATGACACAATCCTGCTCATGCCTGACTGCCCTAGACAAGCTATTACCATCAAGAACATTCTGACCGATTATGCTCAGTCCATTGGCCTGAAAATCAACTTCCACAAGTCTACACTCATCCCCATCAACTTGGATGCTGATCTGGCCAATGATATTGCAAGGATTTTGGGGTGTTCCATTGGCTCCATGCCCTTTACCTACCTCGGCCTGCCCCTCGGCACTTCCCGACCCACAATACAATATTTCATGCCACTTGTTAGCAAAGTTGAAAGGAACCTAACCTCAACGCTTTCCCTTATGTCATATGCTGGCAAACTGACATGGCTCAGCACTTCAGTCACATCATTGCTCATTTATTCAATGTGCACATTAAAGTTCCCGCCAAAACTCATTGAAATGCTAGACAGAATCAGGAGAAGATGTCTTTGGATCAAGAAGACTGACCAAGGGGAGAAATGTAATTCTCTTGCGGCATGGGACATGGTATGTAAACCCAAAAACAGAGGAGGCCTTGGAGTGCTCAACCTCAAGATCCAGAATGAAGCCCTACTCATGAAATTTCTTCACAAATTTTACAACAAGCTGGACATTCCTTGGGTGCAACTCACTTGGGACATGTACTATCACCAAAAAACCCCGCATGTAGTGGACCCAGTCGGATCATTCTGGTGGAGGGATGTGCTCAAGCTGACTCCCTACTTTCATGGGATATCTCGCATCAACATTGTCTGTGGCACCACAGCCCTCCCATGGAAGATCTCTGGGCCGATCAATTACTCTAGGAGTCACACCCCCGGGCCTTCTCGCATGCAACCAATGAAGATGTCTTCGTCCGTGATTTCTTGGGTATCACGTCATAGGGGGTGGCCTTCCACCTACCTCTCTCTCCCCAACCGCTCGACGAGGTGCGGCACATGTAAATGATTGCATCATCATTTCAACCCACGGCTTCCTCATCGGACGTCTGGCACTACACTTGGGGTAAAACTATCTTCAAATCCACAGACTATTACCGCTTCTGCTTCAGGGATGTTCAATCTCACCAAGTGTTTGGATGGCTGTGGAAATCTAAGTGCACGATGAAGTTGAAGTTCTTTGCATGGCTCTTGCTCAATGCCCGGCTAAACACACGGAATATGCTCAAACGACGTCATTACAACATTGGTGAAGATCATAACTACCTCTTATGTGGACTAAGCATTGAAGAAATGGTCGAGCACATGATCTTCACATGCTCATTCAGTAGGCAGTGCTGACATGCTTTGCATATTAATTGGGAGCCTTTCCCTGGTCATATACAAGCCATCGAGGACCAAAACACCAACCACCCCACGCCTATGTTGTTTGAAAAATTTACTGGGGCAGCGTGGAGCATATGGAAGGAGAGGAACAACAAGCATTTCAGAGCAATAAATCCTTCTTTTCGATCCTGGCTCGATAGATTCAAAAAGGAGTTTGAACTCCTTCAACATAGGGTCAAAGAGGCCCATAGGCCTCTTATACTAAACTTTGTAAACTCACTACACTAGACCCTCTTGCATTGTCTCTATTAGCTTGGCTTGGACACAAAGTGGCCAAGCCTCCCCCTCGCTCCACCATGTAATTATCACCCCTGTACAGTGTTACTTGAGCTTTAATACATTTGCACAGTAGGAGCCTTTCCTACTGTTTCCGGTCAAAAAAAGTAGAGGCATACTAGGGACACTGTGTTTTGTCTATGCATTCACACATGTATAAAGTTTCTGGTTAATACAATTCTAGCATGAATAATAAACATTTATCATGAATAAGGAAATATAAAATAAAAACTTTATTATTGCCTCTAGGGCACATTTCCTTCAGTCTCCCACTTGCACTAGAGTCAATAATCTAGATTACATTGTAATGATTCTAACACCCATGGAGTCTTGGTGCTGATCATGTTTTGCTCGTGGAAGAGGCTTAGTGAACGGGTCTGCCACATTCAGATCGTATGTAGTTTGGAAATATCTATGTATCCCTCCTTGACCAAATCTCGGATGGAGTTGAAGTGTCTCTTGATGTGTTTGGTCTTTTTGTGAAATCTGGATTCCTTCGCCAAGGCAATTTCTCCAGTATTGTCACAAAAGGTTTTCATTGGACCCGATGCATTAGGTATTACACCTAGATCGGATATGAACTCCTTCATCCAGATTCCTTCATTTGCTGGTTCCGAAGCAGCTATGTACTCCGCTTCATACGAAAATCCCGCCACGACGCTCTGCTTGGAACTGCACCAACTGACAGCTCCACCATTCAATAAAAATACGTGTCATTCAGATTAGTGCTAAAGCTAGCATCGACGTAACCACTTACGGCAAGCTTTTGTCACATACATAAACGAGGAACATATCCCTAGTCCTTTTCAGGTACTTCAGGATGTTCTTGATGAAGGAAATATGCCCTAGAGGCAATAATAAAGTTATTATTTCTTTCCTTATTTCTTGATAAATGTTTATTATTCATGCTAGAATTGTATTAACCAGAAACTTGATACATGTGTGAATACATAGACAAACAGAGTGTCACTAGTATGCCTCTACTTGACTAGCTCGTTGAATCAAAGATGGTTAAGTTTCCTAGCCATAGACATGAGTTGTCATTTGATTAACGGGATCACATCATTAGGAGAATGATGTGATTGACTTGACCCATTCTGTTAGCTTAGCACTTGATCGTTTAGTACGTTGCTATTGCTTTCTTCATGACTTATACATGTTCCTATGACTATGAGATTATGCAACTCCCGTTTACCGGAGGAACACTTTGTGTGCTACCAAACATCACAACTTAACTGGGTGATTATAAAGGTGCTCTACAGGTGTCTCCGAAGGTACTTGTTGAGTTGGCGTATTTCGAGATTAGGATTTGTCACTTCGATTGTCGGAGAGGTATCTTTGGACCCTCTCGGTAATGCACATCACTATAAGCCTTGCAAGCAATGTGACTAATGAGTTAGTTGTAGGATGATGCATTACATAACGAGTAAAGAGACTTGCCGGTAACGAGATTGAACTAGGTATTGAGATACCGACGATCGAATCTCAGGCAAGTAACATACCGATGACAAAGGGAAAAACGTATGTTGTTATGCAGTTTGACCAATAAAGATCTTCGTAGAATATGTGGGAACCAATATGAGCATCCAGGTTCCACTATTGGTTATTAACCGGAGACATGTCTCGGTCATGTCTACATAGTTCTTGAACCCGTAGGGTCCGCACGCTTAAAGTTCGGTGCCGATCGGTATTATGAGTTTTTGTGTTTTGATTTACCTAAGGTAGTTCGGAGTCCCAGATATGATCACGGACATGACGAGGAGTCTCGAAATGGTTGAGACGTAAATATGTATATATTGGATGACTATGTTCGGACACCGGAAGTGTTTCGGGAGGTTTCGAACATTTACCGGAGTACCGGGGGGTTACCGGAACCCCCCGGGGGTTTATTGGGCCTCATGGGCCCTAGTAGAGAAGAGGAGGGGTGGCCAGGGCAGGCCGCGCGCCCCCTCCTCCTCTAGTCCGAATTGGACAAGGAGGGGGGGGGGCGGCGCCCCCCTTTCCTACCTCCCCTCTTTCCCTTCCTTCCCTTCTCCTACTCCAACAAGGAAAGGTGGAGTCCTACTCCCGGTGGGAGTAGGACTCCCCCCTTGGCGCGCCCTCCTTGGCCGGCCGCCTCTCCCCCTTGCTCCTTTATATACGGGGGAAAGGGGCACCTCTAGACACACAAGTTGATCTGTTGATCTCTCCCAGCCGTGTGCGGTGCCCCCTCCACCATATTCCACCTCGGTAATATCGTAGCAGTGCTTAGGCGAAGCCCTGCATCGGTAGCATCATCAACACCGTCATCATGCCATCGTGCTGATGGAACTCTCCCGCAAAGCTCTGCTAGATCGGAGTTTGTGGGATGTCATCAAGCTGAACATGTGCTGAACTCGGAGGTGCCGTATGTTCGTACTTGGATTGGTCGGATCATGAAGACGTACGACCACATCAACCGTGTTGTGCTAACGCTTCCGCTTTCGGTCTACGAGGGTACATGGACACACTCTCCCCTCTCGTTGCTACACATCACCATGATCTTGCGTGTGCGTAGGAATTTTTTTGAAATTACTACGTTCCACAACAGTGGCATCCGAGCCAGGTTTATGCGTAGATGTTATATGCACGAGCAGAACACAAGTGAGTTGTGGGCGATACAAGTCATACTGCTTACTGTCGGTGTCAAAACCGGCGGATCTCGGGTAGGTGGTCCCGAACTGTGCGTCTAAGGCTAATGGTAACAGGAGGCAGGGGACATGATGTTTTACCTAGGTTCGGGCCCTCTTGATGGAGGTAATACCCTACTTCCTGCTTTATTGATCTTGATGATACGAGTATTACAAAAGTTGATCTTCCACGAGATCGTAGAGGCTAAACCCTAGAAGATAGCCTATGATTATGATTGTTGTTGTCATACGGACTAAACCGTCCGGTTTATATAGACACCGGAGGGGGCTAGGGTTACACAGAGTCAGTTACAGAGAAGGAGATCTACATATCCGAATTGCCAAGATTGCCTTCCACGCAAAGGAGAGTCCCATCCGGACACGGGACGAAGTCTTCAATCTTGTATCTTCATAGTCCAACAGTCCGGCCAAAGTATATAGTCCGGCTGTCCGAGGACCCCTTAATCCTGAACTCCCTCAGTAGCCCCTGAACCAGGCTTCAATGATGATGAGTCCGGCATGCAGATTGTCTTCGGCATTGCAAGGCGGGTTCCTTCTCCGAATACTCCATAGAATATTTTGAACACAAGAATCGTGTCCGGCTCTGCAAAACAAATTCCACATACCACCGTAGAGAGCACAATATTCCACAAATCTAATCTGCTGACAACTTTTCATAGCGTGACATCACGCCACGGCCCAACCATTATTCGAACCGTTTTTCTCCACCAGCCACTACACGCGCTGCCAGGCGGTTTTATTGGCACGTCTTGTCGAAGCAGAGATCATGTTCCCCTTATCACGGGATTCTCATCAATACAGGTGTGGATAACCCAACAACGCTTGTTTAGTATGACTCCTCGATTTTAGGCAAGTCCCAAACGGTCACGCGGGGGACACTTGATATTCATCCTCTTTATAAGGGGGCCAAGGCCTGTACTTTTCTTCCCACGCTCGATCCTTCCCCTCCCGCACCTCGAGTTCCAACACTGAGGGCTCAAGCTAAGCACTTTGGACCTTCAATCTTGTCCGGATCCAACCTTCAAGGCCGGTGGATGGCCTCCTCTGTCACAGAGGAGGACATCAAGAAGCTTAGGGAGGCCAGATATCTTACCGCCGAAATCCCGCACAGGCTGCCTGCTCAAGGGAAGATCATCCCCACTTTCGAACCCAACGAGAGTATCGTATTTATTTCCCACTTCCTCCGAGGGCAAGGTTTTAGTCTTGATCCCTTTATGAGAGGGCTCATGTTCTATTACGGGCTAGATTTCCACGATCTAGCTCCGGATTCCATCCTTCAAATCTCGTCATTTATCATCGTGTGTGAAGCCTTCCTCCGCATCACCCCCCACTTTGGCCTGTGGCTCAAGACCTTCAATGTGAGGCCGAAGGTGATCAACAGGTGTCACGTGGAGTGCGGAGGCGCTATAATAAGCAAAGGCGCCGACACCCCATGGCCCAAGGGTTCCTTCATAGAAACTTCTGACTTATGGCAGCGGGAGTGGTTTTATATCACAGCTCCCCGAGGCACAAAGCGGGCGGCCGCTCCAGCATTCCGCTTCGGCCCTTCGCTGCAATTGGCGTCATGGGTCAACAAGGGGCTGGACTGGGGGCCAGTAAATGACGTGCTGACACTGCAAAGCCGCATTCGAGACCTTCTTAATAAGGATGTCAGTCTTGTCAAGATAATGCAAGTAATGCTGGTTCGTCGGGTCCTGCCGTGCCAACGTCGTCCTCTCCGTATGTGGGAGTTCAACCCGGAAGGACCGCGAACCATTCAACAATTCTTCAGCATGACGCTCAAAGAGATGTATGGGTCGTTCTTCGGATCACGAATAAAGTATCCGGACACCACCGAGGACGTGGGTCTCAACTGCAACCGTCCGGATACCCAGGTAAGTAATTCCACTACCGAATACATCGTCCTTTATGTTTGTTATAACATCATTATGAAAAATTTCTCTCCGCCAAGACTGGATAATGAAGGTGAAGAGGATTAGGTGTTCGACCCCTCTTCCTGAAGGCTTGCCGGATCCTCTATTGATCAGGATGCTTGAGCGCACACCATATCAGGTGCCATCAGGAGAAGATGAGGGGAGGAATAGAGAAGCCACTGATGGGATTCATACTTTACACATCCAAATCGGGGGAGTAAGTGCCTCCGCGAAGGAGGATAATCGGGGAGGTGAGTTTGAAATCCCCTCTCGTCACGGTAAGAAAAGGGCCGTCTCTGAAGACTTGGAAACGGAAGTTTCCAAATGAGGGACGAAACCCTCGTCAGGGGGCCCTGCTGCAGAGGGCGTCCTTACCGCACAGCACCCACAAGGGGGCCAGCCCTCAACCGAGCTGTAAGTGAAAAAAGGTACTTTGGTAAATATATCCTGTTTTGTCTCTAAGAATAATAACCGAGACATATTTGTTGCAGTCCGGCTCGTAGCCCTTCTCCACAGAATTCGTCTTCGGGGGATCTTCTTCTGGAGATGATGGAGAGTGAAACGCCTCCTCCTGCCTCCCCGCCACATGGGGCGGACGACCCTGAGGTGTTGTCACGGAGGATTTCTCCTGATCCGCCAAGGCCAGAAGTTGACACTTCGGTTGCCCAAAGTCCGGAACATTCGTCTCCCAAGGAGAGCTTCAGAAAGAGCCCGGGATTGTCCGGCGCACAGCCGGACACAATGATGCGTCTTCTGGAGCGAGTGGCCATCTCAAAGACACATCGTGCCTTAATGGGTATGGTGGTTGAGAGGATTTCATCCGCCAAAAGCGGTTTGAATGAAGCGTTTACGAGTCTGCTGGGAGGCTTTGAGGTACGCAAAAAATAATATATGTATTTTTGACGGTACCGCACATGCTAGGTGTGCACTGTATAGATAGTAGCCCCTGAGACTCTGGTTGCCGTCCAAAGGTGGCAAACAGAGGATCATAATCTCTAGTAATAATCGCGCTGCTTTATGTGCAGGTGGCTGATGGTCCGGCGGCTGACTGGACTGCTGATTTTGCCAAACTGAAGTGGCAGCTTGACGTGGCCGATGCTGACATCGCGCTTGTTAACAAGCGGCTTGACGAGGCCCAGGGTATGTATGTTCAACTTATCAGCAAATGTTTAAGAGGAGCATGATGCTAGTATCTATAATATGCTGTGACTGCAGATGGAGCTGTTGCCGTAGAGACCCTTCGGGCGGAGCTTGCCCGGGCCAAGGAGCAAGCCCGAATAAGCGATGCGGCCGCTCTGAAGGCGGTCAAAGATTTAAGAGCCGAACAGGCCGCTCATCACCAGAGCGAAGAAAAGATAGCCCAGATGGCTGCTGAGCTGAAATATGCCACCGACCGCCATGAGCTCCTTGAAAAGGAAAACCAAGCGAAAGCAGCTGACTTGAAGAAGGCCCTGGAGGCAGCCAAGGAAACCCGCTCTCAAATGAGAGTGATAAGGGAGGAGCTTCATGAAGCCGGAGATATCACGGCTGGAAGGCCCTATTTGTTGCGGATGAAGTTCGGAGATCCGAAGTATGCCCCTCTGGACCAGTTGTGGAGCGCGGTGGACGCGTATGCGGACCTGGCAAAGAGTTCTACTGATGTGACCGAGTTTTACAAAGATCGGAAAGACCATAAGGTAGAAAGGTTATTTTGGTTGCAGTTCAGTGCCCCAACGCGTCCGCTGCCGTTGAATGAAAGGATGGCCGCATGGGCCGAGCTCCATAGGTTGTCCGGGCTTGCTATGAGGTCTGTCGTGGATCATCTTTGGCCATGGGGACCAAGGCCGGACAATTATTTTGGATTAGTGCAACAATTCCTTGGTGCTGTGTTGCATATCGATTCTGCGAAGAGGTCGGCGTGCATAGAGGGTGCGCGGATGGCTCTTGCCCGTGTTAAAACATACTAGGCAGGGATGGAAACCACCGCTATTGCGACCCGGGGTCCGGCGGGAGGCCAGGACCCGGCTGAGCACTATTTTGAAGAAGTCTTAGAAGGCGCCCGTTTAATAGAGGCTCAGTGCTCGAAGAATGCCATGTTCGAGTGACATGTATCTCAATAAAAACAATGCTTTTTTTGATTGTAGAGGTTGTGTTTATACTTTTTCCAGAAAGTATTATAGTGCCTCCTGTGCGGCTGTTTATGTATGTTTGTATATAACCTGAAAGTTTGCAGTCGTCGGCTTCAGCCCCCACGCATATAATGCGGGGGTGTTCGGAAAAGCGCATAATCACACTTGATCCAACGTCTTGGTCCGTTAAGGAGGTGATAGCATGGCAAACCAGGCAATCGGACTATATAGCTTTAACACTTTCACTTAGCCATAGGAGTTTGACAGTGGGACTATTATATAGCCCCTGGTACATCCGCGTTCATCCGAATGTGGTGCGCGTACGTACATGACCGGGAAACCAGTCCTTCATTAATGCGGAGGAATTGCGAAGATTCCGCTGAGTCATAGAGTGGTTGTCCAGTCTCGCGCTATATCATGACAGTCAGTTTTCGGCTTTCTCTACTGTGGTGCTCATCCACATGAACCAGGGCGCAATCGCAGTAGTTCTCCCGGTGCCGCCTTAGCCGACAGAGCAGAATGTAAGGTAGCAAAACATGGGAGCCGGGCAAACCCAACATTTGACCAAAGACATGATTCGGAGCTGATGCATATAAGTCCAAACTCGCGACGCCGAACACTCCTTAAGGTATTCGGACTTTAAAACATATACTAGGCTGAGTAATGCCCTCGATAATAAGCCCTGAGTTTTCAGGTATGTGCATGAGTCTGGTGTGACAAAGATGCCAACAACGCTAGTGTCCCTCCCGGTTGTGTTAAGTGTCCGGGGGGGAAGAAGCAACAAGAGACATTAAAAAAGGTTTACGCAGGGTCTTAATCTAAAGAGAAACCTTTCAGCGGGGCCCTGCTACACGTCTGCGCCTTTATCTCCATTGTGCCATATCCTGGAAGGGTGTAGCACGATGATCATCTTTAAAAAAAGGAAAAACCCAGGTGAAAGACTTCGTGCGAAGAGTTGGTTAGTTTAAATGAACCATGAAAATGTAATATGTTATTGTATTAATAGGGTCGAGCCGAACTATGGGCCTTTTATTTTTTGTGAATAACCCCTAGCACCCCCGGGTATATCTATCAACTTAAGCTTAGGTTTATCTGGGCTGTTACATGTAGTGGAGCGCCGAACTTGTCTAACCGTGTCTGCGGTCTTGACGACCGACCGTTTATTCTGGTTGGAGGGGCCGCTCAGTGGCTGCTAGAGCCGCCACATATTCTTCCGCATGTAAGGAACACTCTGTATTTCTGCTAACTGTGATGACGCCACGTGGACCGGGCATCTTAAGTTTAAGATAGGCGTAGTGTGGTACTGCATTAAAACGAGCAAAGGCTGTTCTTCCGAGTAGTGCGTGATAGCCGCTTCGGAATGGAGCCATGTCGAATATTAGTTCTTCGCTTCTGAAGTTGTCGGGAGAACCGAATACAACCTCTAGTACTAGAGAGCCCGTATAGCGGGCCTCGACGCCTGGTATCACTCCTTTAAAGGTAGTATTGCTTTGGCTGATTCTTGATGGGTCTATCCCCATTTTGCGGAAAGTGTCCTGATATATCAGGTTTAGACTACTGCCGCCGTCCATAAGGACTCTAGTGAGATGGTATCCATCAATTATTGGGTCGAGCACCAAGGTAGCCGATCCTCCATGCCGGATACTAGTCGGATGATACCTGTGATCAAAGGTGATCGGGCAGGACGACCAGGGATTGAATTTGGGGGCAACGGGCTCCACAGCGTATATGTCTCGGAGTGCACGTTTGCGCCTTCTCTTTGGAATGTGAGTTGCGTAAATCATATTCACTGTTTTGACTTCTGGTGGGAATGTTTTCTGTCCCCTAGTGTTCGGTTGGCGAGGCTCATCCTCGTCTTCACTTGGCGTCTCCCTCCCCTTGTGTTCGGCATTTAGCTTGCCGACCTGCTTGAAAACCCAGCACTCTCTGTGGGTGTGATTTGCAGGTCTTTTGGGGGTGCCATGAATCTGACATAACTTGTCTAGAATCTTATTTAGGCTGGAAGGTCCATCTCTACTGCCTTTAAATGGCTTCTTCCATTGACCAGGTCGAGAGCCCCTGAATCCGGCGTTGACCGTCGTGTTATCTAGGCCGTCTTCATTGTTTTGATGCTTGTTTTTATTGCGCCACGGCTTCCCGTTGCCATCCCTGACTTTGGATGTGCCTGGGTCGCTGGTGCCGCTACGGGCCAGCCAACTGTCCTTGCCCGCACAAAAGTGGGTCATAAGGCTTGTTAAGGCTGCCATTGTCCTCAGCTTTTCCTGGCCGAGGTGTCTGGCAAGCCATTCGTCCTGGATACTGTGCTTGAAGGCCGCTAAGGCTTCGGCGTCCGGGCAGTCGACAATTTGATTCTTCTTAGTAAGAAATATGTTCCAAAGTTTTCGGGCTAACTCTCTGGGCTGTTGAATTATGTGACTTAAGTCATCTGCATCCGGAGGTCGGACATAGGTCCCCTGAAAATTGGTCCTAAAAGCATCCTCAAGTTCTTCCCAACTTCTAATTGAGTTTTCAGGGAGGCTTTTCAACCAGTACCGAGCTGGTCCTTTCAACTTGAGGGGTAGGTATTTAATGGAGATCATCTCCGCGGGCCATGTGGATGTGAAGGATAAAGTCCTCAATCCAGACCCCAGGGCCCGTCATTCCGTCGTATGCCTCTATATTCACGGGTTCAAATCCTTTCGAAAATTCATGGTCCAGCACCTCATCGGTGAAGCACAAGGGGTGTGCGGCACCCCTGTATTTGGACGTGTCATGGCATGCTGTCGACGGTTGTTGTGTTCGGTGCTGATTCCTAGCTGGTATTCGATCAATGTGATCGTCTTGGTAGCTCTGATCTTGTGCTGAAGCGCGCTTCCTAGATCCATATATGGACCTGGCCATACCAGACTTTTTGTCTAGGAGCTCACGTAAATCATGTGCTGACTTGTGTGCGGCATCACTAGCCGTCCTGTCGTGGCCACGGGGTGGTCGGTCCGGCTGATCGTCCATTTTGGCTGAATGGGCTCTATGGCCTCGTCGTCGAATTCGGGCAGCAGCTTGCGCTTTGGATAGCTCTTTGTGTGGCGATCGCCACCGTATTTCTCTTTAGTGTCAAGCACTTTGTTCCATCTGCGGTTGAGCGTATCCTGCGCGGCCTTAAGCCTTTTCTTATGCTTTTTTAATCTCCTCGCTGTGTCAATAAGCCTTCTGTGGAGGTTCTCTTGTTCCAGTTGTTTTTCTGGGATGATGAGTGCATCATCGTCTGGACTGTTCTCCTCTCCGGAGACATGTTGAGGAATTTTACCCTCGGGGTCGGCGTCATCTGACATCGGCTCCGGACTATGTTCGTCGTCCCCTAGCTCATCCTGCTCCATCGCTGGGACAATGGAGTCATCGTTTCCCTTGGAGTCGACCGGGGTATTATTCTTTCTTGCGCTGTTGTCGCTGTTTTTACTATGGCGGGATTTATAGCGGAGCCTATGGCGTCGCTTTGGTGGCTTATCGAGGGGATTATCCTTCGTTGTATCATCACCATCGCCTTCTTTTGGTGTGTCCACCATATATATATATATATATATATCATATGATGAGGTGGCAGTCCAACGCCCAGTGGGCGGTGGTTCCTGTTCTTCTCCTGCATCGTCGTAAATACCGTCGACATCCTCGGAGTCAAAGTCGAGCGTGTTGGTTAAGTCATCAACAGTGGCTATGAAGTGGGTGATGCGTGGGGAACGAATTTCTTCTTCGTCCGCTTCCCACTCGAGCCAGACATAGTTTGACCAAGAATCTCCCGACAAGGAAAGAGATCTTAATGAATTTAGTACATCACCCAGGGGCGAGTGCTGAAAGACATCCGCGGAAGTCAACTCCATGATCGGTGCCCAATCAGATTTGATAGCACGGATGTAAGCGGTTCGGAGCCTGTAGCCAGAGACGAGTTCGAGGGTCCGATGACACCGGTCTCATAGGAGATGGGGTCAGTGTTCGGCTCCAACGCCGATGAGTGTGTGGTCTCCATGGCGGGGTCTATCCACCCGTCCTCGGATGGCGCAATCTTCTCCGGATTGATTCCCGGGGCCGTTGCAAGTGGGATCTACCGAACACTGTCTGATGGCAGATCTAAGTCATGCTCGTCGCGACTGTTCGGCGTACCTGTCATGGGCTCGAATCCGTCGAGGATCAAGTCTCCTCGGATATCGGCAGTATAGTTCAAGCTTCCAAACCTGACCTGATGGCCAGGGGTGTAGTTATCGATCTGCTCCAGGTGTAGTATGAAGCCACCGAATAAGAAGATCTGTCCGGGAAGGAACCCCCCCCCACCGGACTGCATAGTTGAAGATGATTGAAGGAGCCATCAAGCCTTATCACGACGACAGAGTGGAACTCTCAATGAAAGCACCAATGTCGGTGTTAAAACCGGCGGATCTCGGGTAGGGGGTCCCGAACTGTGCGTCTAAGGCTAATGGTAACAGGAGGCAGGGGACACGATGTTTTACCCAGGTTCGGGCCCTCTCGATGGAGGTAATACCCTACTTCCTGCTTGACTGATCTTGATGATATGAGTATTACAAGAGTTGATCTACCACGAGATCGTAGAGGCTAAACCCTAGAAGCTAGCCTATGGTTATGATAGTTGTTGTCCTACGGACTAAACCCTCTGGTTTATATAGACACCGGAGGGGGCTAGGGTTACATAGAGTCGGTTACAGAGAAGGAGTTCTACATATCCGAATTGCCAAGCTTGCCTTCCATGCAAAGGAGAGTCCCATCCGGACACGGGACGAAGTCTTCAATCTTGTATCTTCATAGTCCAATAGTCCGACCAAAGTATATAGTCCGGCTGTCCGAGGACCCCGTAATCCCGGACTCCCTCACTTACCAACATGTCATACTTTGGTTCGGCGATATTGTTGGATGAAGCAGCCCAGACCGACATTACGCGTACGCTTACGCGAGGCTGGTTCTACCGACATGCTTTGCACACAGGTGGCTGGCGGGTGTCAGTTTCTCCAACTTTAGTTGAACCGAGTGTGACTACGCCCGGTCCTTGAGAAGGTTAAAACAACACTAACTTGATGAACTATCATTGTGGTTTTGATGCGTAGGTAAGAACGGTTCTTGCTCAGCCCGTAGCAGCCATGTAAAACTTGCAACAACAAAGTAGAGGACATCTAAATTGTTTTTGCAGGGCATGTTGTGATGTGATATGCTAAAGACATGATGCTAAATTTTATTGTATGAGATGATCATGTTTTGTAATAAAGTTATCGGCAACTGGCAGGAGCCATATGGTTGTCGCTTTATTGTATGCAATGCAATCACCCTGTAATTGCTTTACTTTATCACTAAGCGGTATCTATAGTCGTAGAAGCAATAGTTGGTGAGACGACAACGATGCTACGATGGAGATCAAGGTGTCGCGCCGGTGACGATGGTGACCATGACGATTCTTCGGAGATGGAGATCACAAGCACAAGATGATGATGGCCATATCATATCACTTATATTGGTTGCATGTGATGTTTATCCTTTATGCATCTTATTTTGCTTTGATTGACAGTAGCATTATAAGATGATCTCTCACTAAATTTCAAGGTATAAGTGTTCTCCCTGAGTATGCACCATTGGGAAAGTTGTTCGTGCCGAGACACCACGTGATGATCGGGTGTGATAAGCTCTACGTTCAAATACAACGGGTGTAAGACAGTTTTACACACACAGAATACTCAGGTTAAACTTGACGAGCCTAGCATATGCAGATATGGCCTTGGAACACTGGAGACCGAAAGGTCGAGCGTGAATCATATAGTAGATATGATCCACATAGTGATGTTCACCATTGAAAACTACTCCATCTCACATGATGATCGGACATGGTTTAGTTGATTTGGATCATGTGATCACTTAGATGATTAGAGGGATGTCTATCTAAGTGGGAGTTCTCATATAATATGATTAATTGAACTTTAATTTATCATGAACTTAGTCCTGATAGTATTTTGCAAATAATGTTGTAGATCAATAGCTCGCGTTGTTGCTTCCCTATGTTTTATATGTATTCCTAGAGAAAACTAAGTTGAAAAATGATAGTAGCAATGATGCGGACTGGGTCCATAATCTGAGGTTTATCCTCATTGCTGCACAGGAGAATTATGTCCTTGATGCACCGCTAGGTGACAGACCTATTGCAAGAGCAGATGTAGACGTTATGAACGTTTGTCTAGCTCAATATGATGACTACTTGATAGTTTAGTGCACCATGCTTAACGGCTTAGAATTGGGACTTCAAAGACGTTTTGAACGTCATGGACCATATGAGATGTTCCAGGAGTTGAAGTTAATATTTCAAGCAAATACCCGAGTTGAGAGATATGAACTCTCCAACGAGTTCTATAGCTAAAAGATGGAGGAGAATTGCTCAACTAGTGAGCATGTGCTCAGATTGTCTGGGTACTAGAATCGCTTGAATCAAGTGGGAGTTAATCTTCCAGATAAGATAGTGATTGAAAGAGTTCTCTAGTCACCATCACCAAGTTACTAGAACTTCGTGATGAACTATAGTATGCAAGGGGTGACGAAAACGATTCCCGAGCTCTTCATGATGTTGAAATCGACGAAGGTAGAAATCAAGAAAGAGCATCAAGTTTTGATGTTGACAAGACCACTAGTTTCAAGAAAAGGGCAAAGGGAAAGAAAGGGAACTTCAAGTATAATGACAAGCAAGTTGTCACTCCCGCGAAGAAGCCCAAAGCTGGACCAAAGCCTGAAACTGAGTGCTTCCACTGCAAAGAAAATGGCCACTGGAAGCGGAAATGCCCTGAATATTTGGTGGATAAGAAGGATGGCAAAGTGAACAAGGGTATATTTGATATATAGGTTACTGATGTGTACCTTACTAGTGTTTATAGTAGCCCCCTGAGTATTTGATACTTGTTCAGTTGCTAAAAATTAGTAACTCAAAACAGGAGTTACAGAATAAACAAAGACTAGTTGAGGGTGATGTGATGATGTGTGTTGGAAGTGGTTCCAAGATTGATATGATCATCATCGCACACTCCCTATACTTTCGAGATTAGTGTTGAACCTAAATAAATGTTATTGGGTGTTTGCGTTGAGCATAAATATGATTAGATCATGTTTATTGCGATACGATTATTCATCTAAGACAGAAAATAAATTGTTATTCTGTTTACATGAATAAAACCTTTTATGGTCATACACCCAATGTTGATGGTTTATTGAATCTTGATCGTGGTGATACACATATTTGTAATATTGATGCCAAAAGATGCAAAATTGATAATGGTAGTGCAACATATTTGTGGCACTGCCGTTTGGGTCATATCAGTGTAAAGCGCATGAAGAAACTCCATAAAAATGGACTTTTGGAATCACTTGATTATGAATCATTAGATGCTTGCGAACCGTGCCTTATGGGCAAGATGACTAAAACTCCGTTCTCTGGAATAATGGAACGAGCTAGTGACTTATTGGAAATAATACATACCAATGTATGCGGTCCGATGAGTGTTGATGCTCGTGGCGGGTATCGTTATTTTCTGACCTTCACAGATGATTTGAGCAGATATGGGTAGATCTACTTAATGAAACGTAAGTCTGAAACATTTGAAAATTTCAAAGAATTTCAGAGTGAAGTGGAAAATCATCGTAACAAGAAAATAAAGTTTCTACGATCTGATCATGGAGGAGAATATTTGAGTTATGAGTTTGGTCTTCATGTAAAAACAACATGGAATATTTTCATAGCTCACGCCACATGGAACACCACAGCGTAATGGTGTGTCCAAACATCGTAACCGCACTTTATTGGATATGGTGCGATCTATGATGTATCTTACCGATTTACCACTATCGTTTTGGGGTTATGCATTAGAGACAGTTGCATTCACTTTAAATAGGGCACGATCAAAAATCCGTTGAGAAGATGCCTTATGAACTGTGGTTTGGCAAGAAACCAAAGTTGTCGTTTATTAAAGTTTGGGGCTGCGATGCTTATGTGAAAAAGTTTCAAACAGATAAGCTCGAACCCAAATCGAAGAAGTGCATCTTCATAGAATACCCAAAGGAAACTGTTGGGTACACCTTCTATCACAGATCCTTTCTAGAGAAGGAGTTTCTCTCAAAAGAAGTGAGTGGGAGGAAAGTAGAACTTGATAAGGAAATTGTACCTTCTCCCGAATTGGAAAGTAGTTCATCACAGAAATCAGTTCCAGTGATTCCTACAACAATTAGTGAGGAAGCTAATGATGATGATGATCATGAAACTTCATATTAAGTTACTACAGAACCTCATAGGTCTTCCAAAGTACAGTCTGCACCAGAGTGGTACGGTAATCCTGTTCTAGAAGTCATGTTACTAGACCATGATGAACCTACAAACTATGAGGAAGCGATGATGAGCCCAGATTCCACGAAATGGCTTGAAGGCCATGAAATCTGAGATGGGATCCATGTATGAGAGCAAAGTGTGGACTTTGGTTGACTTGCTCGATGATCGGCAAGCCATAGAAAATAAATGGATCTTCAAGAGGAAGACGGACGCTGATAGTAGTGTTACTATCTACAAAGCTAGACTTGTCGAACAAGTTTTTTGACAAAGTTCAAGGTGTTGACTACGATGAGATTTTCTCACTCGTAGCAATGCTTAAGTCTGTCCGAATCATGTTAGCAATTGCCACATTTTATGAAATCTGGCAAATGGATGTCAAAATTGCATTCCTTAATGGATTTATTAAAGAAGAGTTGTATATGATGCAACCAGAAGGTTTTGTCAATCCTAAAGGTGCTAACAAAGTGTGCAAGCTCCAGTGATCCATCTATGGACTGGTGCAAGTATCTCGGAGTTGGAATATACGCTTTGATGAGTTGATTAAAGCATATAGTTTTATACAGACTTGCGGTGAAGCCTGTATTTATAGGAAAGTGAGTGGGAGCACTACAGCCTTTCTGATAAGTATATGTGAATGACATATTGTTCATCAGAAATAATGTAGAATTTTCTGGAAAGCATAAAGGAGAATTTGAGAGGAATTTTTCAAAAAAAGGACGTCGGTGAAGCTGCTTACACATTGAGCATCAAGATCTATAGTGATAGATCAAGACGTTTGATAAGATTTTTCAATGAGTACATACCTTAATAAGATTTCGAAGTAGTTCAAAATGGAACAGTCAAAGAAGGAGTTCTTGCCTGTGTTGCAAGGTGTGAAGTTGAGTAAGACTCAAAACCAGACCATGGAAGAAAATAGAAAGAGAATGAAAAGTCATTTCCTATACCTTAGTCATAGGTTCTATAAAGTATGTTGTGTACCAGACCTATTGTATACCTTGCTCTGAGTTTGGCAAGGGAGTACAATTTTCGATCTAGGAGTAGATCACTGGACATTGGTCAAAATTATCCTTAGCGGAATAAGGATATGTTTCTCGATTATGGAGGTGACAAAAGGTTCATCGTAAAGGGTTACGTCGATGCAAGTTTTGACACTGATCCAGATGACTCTAAGTCTCAATCTGGATACATATTGAAAGTGGGAGCAATTATCTAGAGTAGCTCCATGCAGAGCATTGTAGACATAGACTATTTGCAAAATACATACGGCTCTGAATGTAACAGACCCGTTGACTAAACTTCTCTCACGAGCAAAACATGATCATACCTTAGTATTCTTTGGGTGTTAATCACATAACGATGTGAACTAGATTATTGACTCTAGTAAACCCTTTGGGTGTTGGTCACATGACGATGTGAACTATGGGTGTTTATCATATACAGATATGAATATTAGTGTTAAATCACATGATGATGTGAACTAGATTATTGACTCTAGTGCAAGTGGGATACTGAAGGAAATATTCCCTAGAGGCCATAATAAAGTTATTATTTATTTCCTTATTTCATGATAAATGTTTATTATTCATGCTAGAATTGTATTAACCAGAAACTTGATACATGTGTGAATACATAGACAAACAGAGTGTCACTAGTATGCCTCTACTTGACTAGCTCGTTCAATCAAAGATGGTTAAGTTTCCTAGCCATAGACATGAGTTGTCATTTGATTAACGGGATCACATCATTAGGAGAATGATGTGATTGACTTGACCCATTCCGTTAGCTTAGCACTTGATTGTTTAGTATGTTGCTATTGCTTTCTTCATGACTTATACATGTTCCTATGACTATGAGATTATGCAACTCCTGTTTACCGGAGGAAAACTTTTTGCGCTACCAAACGTCACAACGTAACTGGGTGATTATAAAGGTGCTCTATAGGTATCTCCAAAGGTAGTTGTTGAGTTGGCGTATTTCGAGATTAGGATTTGTCACTCCGATTGTCGAAGAGGTATCTCTGGGCCCTCTCGGTAATGCACATCACTATAAGCCTTGCAAGCAATGTGACTAATGACTTAGTTGCGGGATGAAGCATTACATAACAAGTAAAGAGACTTGATAGTAACGAGATTGAACTAGGTATTGAGATACCGACGATCGAATCTCACGCAAGTAACATACCGATGACAAAGGGAACAACGTATATTGTTATGCGGTTTGACCGATAAAGATCTTCATAGAATATGTGGGAACCAATATGAGCATCCCGGTTCCGCTATTGGTTATTGACCGGAGACGTGTCTCGGTCATGTCTACATAGTTCTCAAACCCGTAGGGTCCGCACGCTTAAAGTTCGGTGACGGTCGCTATTATGAGTTTTTGTGTTTTGATGTACCTAAGGTAGTTCGGAGTCCTGGATATGATCACGGACATGATGGGGAGTCTCCAAATGGCCGAGACGTAAAGATCGATATATTGGATGACTATGTTCGGACACTGGAAGTGTTTCGTGAGGTTTCAGACATTTATCTGAGTACTGGGGAGTTACCGAAACCCCCTGGGGGTTTATGGTCCTCATGGGCCCTAGTGGAGAAGAGGAGGGGCGGCCAAGGTAGGCCGCCCGCCCCCTCCCCCTCCAGTCCGAATTGGACAAGGAGGGGGGGCGGTGCCCCCCTTTCCTTCCTCTCCTCTCTCCCTTCCTTCCCTTCTCCTACTCCAACAAGGAAAGGTGGAGTCCTACTCCCGGTGGGAGTAGGACTCCCCCCTTGGCGCGCCCTCCTTGGTCGGCCGCCTCTCCCCCTTGCTCCTTTATATACAGGGGCAGGGGCACCTCTAGACACACAAGTTGATCTGTTGATCTCTCCCAGCCGTGTGCGGTGCCCCCCTCCACCATATTCCACCTCGGTAATATCATAGCGGTGCTTAGGCGAAGCCCTGTGTCAGTAGCATCATCAACACCATCATCACGCCATCGTGCTGATGGAACTCTCCCGCAAAGCTCTGCTAGATCGGAGTTCGTGGGACGTCATCGAGCTGAACGTGTGCTGAACTCGGAGGTGGCGTACGTTCGGTACTTGGATCGATTGGATCGTGAAGACGTATGACTACATGAACCGCGTTGTGCTACCGCTTCCACTTTCAGTCTAGGAGGGTACATGGACACACTCTCCCCTCTCGTTGCTATACATCACCATGATCTTGCATGTGCGTAGAATTTTTTTTGAAATTACTACATTCCACAACACTTGACCACTATCCGGTGATCCACTCCTAGATTACTTTGGTACCTCCCTGCTAAACTTATAACAAGGCAAACATCAGGTCTGGTACACAACATAGCATACATGGTAGAACCTATGGCTGTGGCATAGGAAAGACTTTCATTTTCTCTCTATCTTCTGCACTGGTCGGGCATTGAGTCTGACTCAATTTCACACCTTTTAAGACAAACAAGAATCCTTTCTTTGACTGATCTATTTTGAACATCTTCAAAACTTTATCAAGGTACATGCTTTGTGACAGTCCTATCAAGCGTCTTGATCTATCTGTATAGATCTTGATGCCCAATATATAAGCAGCTTCACCGAGGTCTTTCATTGAAAAACATTTATTTAGGTATCCTTTTATGCTATTCAGAAATTCTACATCATTTCCTATTATGTCGTCTACATATAATATTAGAAATGCTATAGAGCTCCCACTCACTTTCTTGAAAATACAGACTTCTCCAAAAGTCTATATAAAACCATATGCTTTGATCACCTCATCAAAGCGTATATTCCAACTCCGAGATGCTTGCACCAGTTGATATGTCTCCAACATATCTATAATTTTTGATTGTTCCATGCTATTATATTACCCGTTTTGGATGTTTATGGAATTTATTCTACACTTTTATATCATTTTTGGGACTAACTTACTAACCGGAGGCCCAACCCAAATTGATGTTTTCTTGCCTATTTCAGTGTTTCTAAGAAAAGGAATATAAAACGGAGTCCAAACAGAATGAAACCTTCAGGAGAGTTATTTTTGGAACGGAAGCAATCCAGGAGACTTGGAGTAGACGTTAGGGCAGCTTCGAGGTGGCCACGAGGCAGGGAGGCGCGCCCTACCCCCTGGGAGCGCCCCCACCCTCGTGGCCCCCTCGTGGCTCCCCTGACCGACTTCTTTCGCCTATATATGTCCATATACCCTAAAAACATCGAGGAGCACAATAGATCGGGAGTTCCGCCGCCGCAAGCCTCTGTAGCCACCAAAAACCAATTGGGTCCCTGTTCCGGCACCCTGCCGGAGGGGGGATCCCTCACCGGTGGCCATCTTCATCATCCTGGCGCTCCCCATGACGAGGAGGGAGTAGTTCACCCTCGGGGCTGAGGGTATGTACCAGTAGCTATGTGTTTGATCTCTCTCTCTCTCTCTCGTGTTCTTGATTTGGCACGATCTTGATGTATCACGAGCTTTGCTATTATAGTTGGATTTTATGATGTTTCTCCCCCTATACTCTCTTGTGATGAATTGAGTTTTCCCCTTGAAGTTGTCTTGTCGGATTGAGTCTTTAAGGATTTGAGAACACTTGATGTATGTCTTGCCGTGCTTATCTGTGGTGACAATGGGATATTCACGTGATCTACTTGATGTATGTTTTGGTGATCAACTTGCGGGTTCAATGAACTTATGCATAGGGGTTCGCACATGTTTTCGTCTTGAATCTCTGGTAGAAACTTTGGGGCACTCTTTGAAGTACTTTGTGTTGGTTTGAATAGATGAATCTTAGATTTTGTGATGCATATCGTATAATCATACCCACGGATACTTGAGGTGACATTGGAGTATCTAGGTGACATTAGGGTTTTGGTTGATTTGTATCTTAAGGTGTTATTCTAGTACGAACTCTAGGATAGATTGAACGGAAAGAATAGCTTCGTGTCGGCTGTGAAGTTTAGGCTTCCGAATCTGACCTGATGGCCAGGGGCGTAGCTTTCGATCTGCTCCAGATGGCCAAGTGAATTAGCCCGCAGTGCGAAGCCGCCGAATACGAAGATCTGTCCGGGGAGAAAAGTCTCACCCTGGACAGCGTTGTTGATTGAAGATGCCATCGAGCCTATCGGTGACGACACAGAGGAACTCTCAATGAAAGCACCAATGTCGGTGTCAAAACCGGTGGATCTCGGGTAGGGGGTCCCGAACTGTGCGTCTAGGCGGATGGTAACAGGAGGCAAGGGACACGATGTTTTACCCAGGTTCGGGCCCTCTTGATGGAGGTAAAACCCTACGTCCTGCTTGATTAATATTGATGATATGGGTAGTACAAGAGTGGATCTACCACGAGATCAAGGAGGCTAAACCCTAAAGCTAGCCTATGGTATGATTGTTGTAATGTATGTTGTGTCCTACGGACTAAAGCCCTCCGGTTTATATAGACACCGGAGGAGGCTAGGGTTACACAGAGTCGGTTACAATGGTAGGAGATCTACATATCCGTATTGCCAAGCTTGCCTTCCACGCCAAGGAAAGTCCCATCCGGACACGGGACGGAGTCTTCAATCTTGTATCTTCGTAGTCTTGGAGTCTGGCGGACGATGATAGTCCGGCTGTACGGACACCCCCTAGTCCAGGACTCCCTCACCGGTCAAGGAGCCGCTTCTCAGCTGCGATTACGAGGGACTCGGCCAGCCGGCTGCTCTCGGCCGCGCAGGCGGACGACTTCTGGTAGTCGCCAGCTATGGTCAGAATTCCCTTGGAACTCGGCATCTTCATCTTGAGGTAGGCGTAGTGAGGAACCGCCATGAACTTGGCCAATGCAGGTCAGCCAAGTAGCGCGTGGTACGGGCTTTCAAGGTCCACTACTTCAAACCAGACTGGCTCTCGGCGGAAATGATCTTTGTCCCGAAGAGGACGTCTATCAGGATCTTGCCGATTGGTGAGCAGGAAAGGCCGGGTACAATACCATGGAACACAGTCCGGTTGCTCTGCAGCTGTCTTTGCTTGATTCCTAGCTTCTCCATAGTATCTTTGTACAGGATGTTGATGCTACTGCCTCCGTCTATCAGCACTCTCGAAAAGTGGGCAGCCCGCCTATCAGTGGCCAAGGTGGCACCTAGGACCAGGGCATAGGAGCCCGGATTCGGCATCACCTTTGGGTGATCCGCTCTACTCCAACTGATAGGCCTCTCGGACCAATGCATGAACTCTGGAGTACTTGTTGCCACTGCGCTTACTTCTTGCTGCTGCTGCCGTCTATTGTGCCGATCATCAGCCACACTTGTGAACACCACGTAGGCTCCATGCTCTTCTGGGTACTCGTCTTGCACTGCGCCGACTGGCCGAGCAGCCGGCTGCTGGGGTGGCGGCGGAGGCGGCGGCCCAGCAGGCGGAGGGGGAAGGAGGCCGTCTCCCTTGGCGATTCTGTTGAGCCAGTGGCATTTTCGGGTGGTATGATTTGACGGCTTCGCGCCACTGTGGAACTTGCAGGGACCATCCAGAGTCTGCTCATAGGAAAAGGCCGGCAACCAATTGGACTTGCCGCCTTTCGGCCGTTTGGCCGGAGGCTGCGCCTTCGGCTGTTGATCTTCGACCGTCGCAACCTGCCGACTGTTGGAAATCAGCTGTTGGGCCTTGCGTTGTTGTCGCTCTGTTGTGGGTGCCGACTAGTGTCTCCAGCTGGAGTTCTGGGAGCCTGAGGTCCACTTTGCCAGCCGCATTGACTTGAATCTCTATCTTCATGGAGGAGTCGGCTGTGGCGTACTTGTCAGCTATGATCAGCAGTTCGTCGAGGGTTTCTGGCTTGTCGCAGAGGAGCCTGTGCTTGAGGAGGGTGCGTTCTCGGCACCCGGTAGTGAAGTACTCGATAGCCTGCACCTTGTGCACGCCCTCGCAGGAGTTTCGAAGCTCGCCCCAGCGCGTGAGGTAGTCGCGTGTTGACTCATCAGGGCCTTGCACGCACAAGGAAAGCTGGCGCGGCTTGGGAGGTCGCTTGTATGTGCTCGTGAAGTTGCGGATGAAGGCTTCGGTGAAGTCGACCCAGCTGTTGATGCTGTGGGGCTTCAGACTGTTCAACCATGTCCGGGCCGTGCCCTGAAGCATGAGTGGACCGTACTTCACGGCAACTCGCTTGTTGCCGTTCGCTATACTGACGGCCGTTGAGTAATCAATTAGCCAGTCTTCCGGCTTCACAGAGCCGGTGTACTTGGGTGTGTCTCGAGGGAGCGTGAACCCTTTGGGGAAGGGCTCGTCTCGGATGCGGGGTCCGAAGCAAGGCGGACCCAGCTCGTCTTCTTCTTCCAGCGCCAGGGATCGGTGGAGTCGGTCGATCCAATGGCGGGCGTCGTTCTCTCCGACTCCCTCTCGACGGTCGAGGCGGCCGCCGAAAGTCCGATGCTCAACAGGCAATGGGGAAACTCGCCCCTCTCTTCTTGGTGGGGGAGGCAGGTAGTCGTCCCGCCTCTCCACTGCTCTTGGACGGCCGTCTTGGTCGCACTCAATGGTGATGTGAGTCCGACTGTGACTGACAGCCGGCTCCTTCTCTTTCCTTCCGCGGACTCCGCCAGTCGGCATCCGAGATGTCGCGCCTTGATCTCGGCGGGGAGGCAAGTCGTCGTTCGGTTGCTGCAGCGCATCTGCGCGGCCGCCGGCCGCGTTCTGCGCAGCAACCGCGTCGAGGAGCTGCTGGACTCGCTCCGTCATCATGCGGCGCTCTTCGCCCTCGAAGTTCTTCAGCTCGTCAGTCGCCGCTTGGGCGGCGCGGATGTTCTCCGTAGTGGTGGCGTACACGGGGCGTTTTGCCCCAAACAAGTCGGCGATGGTCGCGCCGCGTTGCCGGACCGCGCCTAGGTGGGTTGGCCCAGTCGCAACCGGCGAGCCGCCCACAGCGTGATCCATTTCGCGCTGGTAGGCTTCTGACAAGCGCCTCATGCTCGCCAGCCTCTTGGCGCCTTTGATGATCTGAAGGCGGCGTGTCTCCAGCGTCTCGGCGTCTGTGTCCTCTGGAATGGGCGCAGTCAGGTCTTGCAGGGCCGCGGCGAGCGGGTCCCGAGCTTCTTCACCGGAGCGCTCATCGTGGCTGATGACGAGTACTTCCGTGACGGTGCTTCCGCCGCTCTCCTCGTGAGGAAGCGGCTCGTCGTAGACCACCACGTTGGTGGGGAAAGTGTCAAGCGACATGGCGTCGGAGTCGACCAGCATCGGGTCGGTGGAGCCTACGAACTCCAAGTCCACGGCGGGCTCGCCCGCGACGTGGAGTTGGTCGAGGAGGCCCGCGAGAGGCTCTCGGGGCCACCCGCGCCTGCGTCGGATGCAGGCTCGTCGGCGAGTCGAACCTCGCCGAAAAGTTCGGCGAGGCTACTCGCTGCACAGGCGGCCTCAGCGCCGCGCAGCGCGTCGATGCAGACTCCATCTGGCGAGCCTGGCTGGCTGCGCTCGCCAGGGAGGAAGAGGGTTCCCGTCCAGAACAGATCTCCGGATGACGGTGCACCAGGCCCCACGGTGGGCGCCAAATGTCAGGGGTTGGGTGCGACATATACCAAAGGATGGATTATCATGGTGGGGGTGAGTAGAACATCGCCGGTGCCTGGAAACGGGATGAGGCAAAGACATGCACGCCGGCGGATCTTACCCAGCTTCAGGGCTCTCCGAGGAGATAACACCCCTACTGCTGCTCTGCGGGGTCTCCGCATGATCACTAAGGCAAAGTGAATACAAGTGTGCTCCTAGAGCTATTTCTGGAGGAAGGAGAAGGCAAGGCTAGCTCTCTCCCTCCTTCGTGTTCTGTCTAATGCTACTTGATGCCAACCCTTTGGATGGGTGCCCTGGGGGGTTTATATAGGCCTACCCCCCAGGGTTACAATGGTAAAAACCGGCTGGGCACGGGTCCCAGCCGTATGTCTCTCAGGCGCCGTCTTCTCCGCCGACTCCTGGGGCCCGCCGACTGGTGGGTCCCGCCGACTGGCCTGGTACAAGGGCGTCAGCCCGTCCCCGCTGCGGGCGGGTCTTGCCAGCTGCAAATTACTGTAGCCGTGCTTCTAATGATGCGGGCTTGGTCATGGGGTTATGGCAACAGTGCCGCCGCCTACGGGCGATCACTGTGGCCATTCCACGGTTGCATCTGGTTAATGGCGCGTGGGGCCCGTGGGAGGGGCCGGCCGGCTTTGGGGGGCCGACTCCCACCGGGTCCGACTCTCGGCGCGCCCGCCGCCTTTGATACTCTCGCTGACTGGTAGGCCCCGCCGTCTCTGGGCCGTACAGACAAGGCGTCGTGGGTACGGGGCCCCGCCCCAAGGGCTGATGTCAGGGCTGGCATGGCAACAGTGCCGCGCCGGGCGGAGATCTCCGTGAGTACGGCGCACTATGGCCATGCTCGTCTTTAATTATCGGGTGGTTGGGAGTCGCGGGCCGACTCTTCATAGTCGGCTTCTTCGGAGTCGGCTTTGGGACTCGGCCGAGACGAGAGTCGCCTCAGGGACTCGGCTCGTCTCGGAGTCGCCTTTTGGGACTCGGCTCATATCGGAGCCGCCTGCTGGGACTCGGCTTATCTTGGAGTCGCCGTAGGTACTTGAGGGGCGCAGTCTGCCCCGATGTCTTGAAAGGTTCTGGGTCTCGGGTTAGCCTACCCGTGGCCCATTACTCCGACAAAATCCTTATATTGCTAGTTACATAAAGAACAGAAAGCAAATATAAGATGAAGAGAATACTAATGAAAGGGAAGAGACTTTCCAATATCCTCCTATTATTTCTTGTGATGAATCAGGGAACGAGGAGAAGCTTTCTATACAACCAATCTCATTAATAAGGAGCACAAAAAGGAGGGTTAAACCCACACATGATGTGAAGAAGAAAAAGAAAAGATGGAGAAACAAAGGTAGGAAGGTATCCCTCCCAAATGATGTTTCTCCTATTACTCATTGTGATGATGATAATTGCTATACTATTGGTGCTATCCATACTATTAATGATGAGAGTGATTATGCTTATGATATGAAAAGGCCCAAGCTTCGTGATGCTATGTTTGATGAGAATGACATGTTTGAGAATATATTTGCTGCAATTGATGTTTGTCCTAAGCTTGGGGATGCTACGTTTAATGAAGATGATATTTTTAGCCTCCCAAGTTTTGATGAGCAAATTTATTATGGTGATAGCATGCCTCCTATTTATGACTGGTATATTGATGAAAGTGGGTTTGACAGAGTGTCAACTTCAGGAAGTAATGATCCCACTATTTTGGAGAATGTTAAATCTTATTGTGATATTTATGAAAGTGGATTTGGAGAGGTCATGACTTTATTTAGTGATGAATCCACTAATTTGGAAGAGGTTTCAATTGATTATGATGAGAACAAAGTTGCTACTTATGATGATTATTGTGATGACACTTATGCTATAAAAAGTAGTGATGATTATATTTATAACACTTGTCATGATTATGATTACACCTTTTCTGAACATTACTCTTTTAATGTGGAAACAATTTATAGTATTCGAGTCTCTTATGATACTCCCACTATTCCGAATGAGAAGAATTTTGCTTATGTGGAGAGTAATAAAAATTCTATGCTTGTAGATCATGAAAATAATGCTTTACGTGATGGTTATATTGTTGAATTCATTCATGATGCTATTGAAAATTATTATGAGGGATGAACATATGGTTTTAGGAATTGCAATAATATCAAGTTTCCTCTCTATATGCTTAAAATCTTGAAATTATGCTTGTTTTGCCTTCCTATGCTAGTTGATTATTGTTCCCATAAATTGTTTGCTCAAAAAATCCCTATTCATATGAAGTGGGTTAGACTTAAATGTGCTAGTAATATTCTTCATGATGCTCTCTTTATGTTTAAATTCTCATCTTTTATGTGCGCATCATTGAAATCATCATGCCTAGCTAGGGGCATTAAACGTTAGCGCTTGTTGGGAGGCAACCCAATATTATTATTTTTCTTTGCTTTTTGCTCATGTTTAGTAATAAATAATTCATCTAGCCTTTGTTTAGATGTGGTTTTATGTTTTAATTAGTGTTTGTGCCAAGTAGAACCTTTGGGGAGACTTGGGTGAAGTCTTTATGAGCTTGCTGTAAAAATAAGAAACTTTTGCACTCACGAGATTAGCTGCCATTTTATACTGGGGAGTGATTTTAGGTTGATTATTTGTGAAGATGATTAATAGACAAATTTCTCAGGTCCAGCAATTTATTTCAGAATTTTTGGAGTTACATAAGTATTCGAATGATACAGATTACTACAGACTGTTCTGTTTTTGACAGATTATGTTTTCTATGTGTTGTTTGCTTATTTTGATGAATCTATGAGTAGTATCGGAGGGCAGTAACCATAGAGAAGTTAGAATACAATTGCTATTACACCAATATGAATTTAGAATGAGTTCACAACAGTACCTAAGTGGTGGTTTTATTTTCTTATACTAACGGAGCTTACGAGTTTTCTGTTTAGTTTTGTGTTGTGAAGTTTTCAAGTTTTGGGTAAAGATTTGATGGACTATGGAATAATGAGTGGCAAGAGCCTAAGCTTGGGAATTGCCAAGGCACCCCAAGGTAATATTCAAGGACAACCAAGAGCCTAAGCTTGGGAATGCCCTGGATGGCATCCCCTCTTTCGTCTTCGTTCATCGATAACTTTACTTGGAGCTATATTTTTATTCACCACATGATATGTGTTTTTCTTGGAGCGTCTTGTATGATATGAGTCTTTGATTTTTAGTTGACCACAATCATCCTTGCTGCACACACCTTTTTGGAGGGACACACATGGTTCGGAATTTGTTACAATACTCTATGTGCTTCACTTATATCTTTTGAGCTAGACAGTTTTGCTCTATGTGCTTCACTTATATCTTTTAGAGCACGGCGGTGGTTTTATTTTGTAGAAATAATTGATCTCTCATGCTTCACTTATATTATTTTGAGAGTCTTTTAGAACAGCATGGTATTTGCTATGGTTATAAAATTGGTCCTAGAATGATGAGCATCCAAGTTGGGTATAATAAAAACTATCATAGAAAGTGCATTGGATACTATGATCAATTTGATGCTTGATAATTGTTTTGAGATATAAAGGTGGTAATGTTAGAGTCATGCTAGTTGGGTAATTATGCAATTGAGAAATACTTGTGTTAAAGTTGGCAAGTCCCATAGCACGCACGTATGGTAAAAGTTGTGTAACAAATTTGTTGCATGGGATGCTCTTTTGATTGCCTTCCTTATGAGTGGAGGTCGGGATCGCGCAATGGTTAACTCCTACCAACCCTTCCTCTAGGAGCATGCATAGTAGTACTTTGCTTCGAGGGATAATAAAACTTTTGCAATAAGTATATGAGTTCTTTATGACTAATGTGAGTCCATGGATTATACGCACTCTTACCCTTCCATCATTGCTAGCCTCTACGGTACCGTGCATTGCCCTTTCTCACCTTGAGAGTTGGTGAAAACTTCGCTGGTGCATCCAAACACTACTAGGGAAAAGCCTATACACAGAATCTTACTAGTAGCGAGGGTTAAAAACCCTCGCTACTGCTACTTACTAGTAGCGCATGTTTTTAAACCTCGCTACTACTAAGTTGATAGCAGTAGCGCGGGTTTTAACCCTCGCTACTACTAAGCGGTCTCTACCGTGCCCCCCGGGACATGCCATAGTAGTAGCGTGGGTTTTTAACCCTCGCTACTACTAAGTTGATAGAAGTAGCGCTGGTTTTTAGCCCTCGCTACTACTAAGTGGTGCCATAGTAGTAGCGAGGGGTAAAAACCCGCGCTACTACTAAAGGTCCCATTTTCAAACTCTACCCCCCCTGGTGGATCGCCTTTTCAGTTTTAAAAAAATAGAAGAAAATGATGAAAATGTCAAAAAAATAAAAGAAAATAAGTTTCCCATGTGATATGTGGTCTAGTTGTTGGGAAAATTTGCAAATATGAATTTCCACTTTATTTGCAAAATCTCTCGAGAATTTGTAAAAATGGGCATAACTTTTGCATACTAACTCGGATGAAAAAGTTTTTTATATGAAAAATCATCTACTCAAAAAGTTACATCCAAATTTAACCGGGGGAACCCCGTTAAACATTTTCAAAATCCTCAAAAACCTAACACAAAAAAGTTACGGGGCTTTTAAGATCTAGAGGCAAAAAAATTCATCAAATTTCAGTTTTTTTAATTTTTGTTAAATCTGGTCAAACTATGGTCAAACTAATTATTCAAGAATATTAGTGTTACTAAATAATTATTTAAGTTTTTTTGAATTTTGGTCAAATCTGGTCAAACTATGGTCAAATCTGGTCAAACTATGGTCAAACTGTGGTCAAACTAATTATTCAAGAAATATTAGTGTTACTAATTTTTTAGAACAATAGTTTCAAACTCAAACAGTGAAATGTGTGACTTCATGCTCAAGCTAAATTCCTGAGGTTAATAGGATTGACATCTTACTATTGTCAGGAAAACAACAAGTGCAGACTTGGAAACGAGGGAGAATAGAACCCGGAAGTTAAGCATGCTCAGGCTGGAGTAGTGAGAGGATGGGTGACCGTCTGGGAAGTTAGATGATTTGGAATGATGAGGGGTGATTAGAGATTAAATTGAGCAGCGATGAGGGGTGATTAGAGATTTGAGGTTCAAATAATTCAGAAATTTGAAAATTAGGGGAAAAAATCGAGCGCCAGCCCCCGCGCTACTAATAGGCCCAAAACCCGTGCTGCTGCTAGGCTTTTCCCTAGTAGTGAAACCCCGTGATACGATACGCTCTATCACACATAAACCTCCTTATATCTTCCTCAAAACAGCCACCATACCTACCTATTATGGCATTTCCATAGCCATTCCAAGATATATTGCCATGCAACTTCCCACCGTTCCGTTTATCATGACATGCATCATCATTGTCATATTGCCTTGCATGATCATGTAGTTGACATCGTATTTGTGGCAAAGCCACCATGCATAATTTTTCATACATGTCACTCTTGATTCATTGCCCATCCCGGTACACCGCAGGAGGCATTCATATAGAGTCATATCTTGTTCTAGTATCGAGTTGTAATGCATGGGTTGTAAATAAATAGAAGTGTGATGATCATCATTATTAGAGCATTGTCCCCTATATAAAAAAAAGAAAGGCCAAAAAAAAAGCCCCCCCCCCAAAAAGGCCAAATAAAAAAAAGAGGAAAGGCCCAAAAAAATGGAAAGGCCAAAAAAAGAGAAAGGCCCAAAAAAAGAAAATAAAAAAGGGGGACAATGTTACTATCCTTTTCCACACTTGTGCTTCAAAGTAGCACCATGATCTTCATGATAGAGAGTCTCTTATGTTGTCACTTTCATATACTAGTGGGAATTTTTCATTATAGAATTTGGCTTGTATATTCCAACGATGGGCTTCCTAAAAATGCCCTAGGTCTTCGTGAGCAAGCAAGTTGGATGCACACCCACTTATGCGTGGCCTGGGCCTGCCGGCGAGTGGCTTCCTCCGCTCCTTCTTGGAGTTCAACGGACTCCAGCCGCACCACCTCACCCCCAACACGGTGTGCTGCTGGCCGCCTTTGCCACCCTATGCGAGGGTTTCCTCGGCGTTCTCCCCACTATCGAGCTGTGGGGAGAGCTCTTTCAATCCAAGCTCGGCACGCACGTTGCCGGCGTGCCGGCTCAATGCGGCGCCTTCCTCGCAATGCGCAGGTCGACCACGGACAATCCATTCCCCTCCATCACGCTGATCAAGTCGGTGAAGATGTGGCAGCGCTCGTACTTCTACATGAAGAACGTTGCCGAGGAGGGCGACTGGGTCAACCTGCCGCCCTATGAGGCCGGCGCGCCGGCTGGGAGGCTTCCCACTTGGTCCCACCGGGCCTAGACGCTGACTCCATGGGCGCCGCCGCCATCGCGCGACTCCGGGTGCTGACGCAGTCGGAAGGCCTGGTCGGGGCCGACTTGCTGGCCGCCTTCATGGCGCGCCGAGTCCTCCGTCTCCAAGGCCGACCTCATCTGATTAGTCAAATGAGCGGCCGCTGAGACCCGAGTCGGATGTGCACCTGGGACATGCCCCACGCGGAGGTGGCGAAGATGGTGAATCACATCGCGAACTGCGAGCTTGCGGAAGATTGGCAGTTCGGCAAATAGCCATACTCGCGTGCCAACCCCCCTCCTGCTGTAAGTCGTATATTTTTGCTTTCTGTTTTTTCTTTGTAGTTGAATCCGACTTCTGATCTTCTTGGCTTTCTTCGAGTCAGAACCCTCTCATCCCGCCCGCAGCCAGCGCCACTGGACAGCCCCGCGACTACGCTCCAGATCGAGCAGAGAGCGATGTCGAGGACCCCGACTTGGGGGCGGCAGCGATGGAGGCTGACGCCGAAGGCGGAGGAGGGGGAACGAAAGGCGGCCTCCGGCCCTCGGAGACCTTCGCCGACTGGCCAGAAGACGACGCCGAAGGGGAAGTCATCCCGCGTCGCCAACCCAAAGCCGGCCATCCGGGCGCGAGTTCTTCCGCCGGCTTGGCCGGTCAAGTCGGCGCGAAGAAGCACCAGGCCGCGCCGAGTTCGCTCGGTGGTCGGCCGAAAAAGTTCAAGGGGGCGGCCACCGCGACCAAGCGGGAGGAGGCAGTCGCGAAGGCCAACCGCTTCCGCAAGGAAGTGAAGAAGCTGCCGCTAGTCTGTGCGTAAGCCTTCGCCGCCTTTGTCTTGTTTTGTTTGACGAATTCTTTCTGAGTCTTTTTCATTCTGTTTTCCGCTTCAGGGCCCCTCTTTCTCTTGAGAGGGTCGCCGTCCCCTCTGTCATGGGGTCGGCCGAGACGTCCGCCAACACCCGGCGGATTGGCCCCGTCGCCGACCTCCGGGAGGCGATGGAGCGCAACGCACGGGAGAAGCGCGACGAGGAAGAGGCCGACCGCCTGGAGAAGGCGGAGGCCGAGAAGGCGGCGGCCTCCGCCTAGAAGAGGCTGGAGGAGGCTGAAGCCGCCGCTGCGACCAAACAGCGGGCTGAGGAGGCCGCGCGCCGCCAGTCGGCATTGCTAGTCGTCCCGCTGAGCTCTGTGCCGCCGCCCCCGGAGTTCACGGGGCAGACTGGAGAAGTCGGCGGGGAGCACTCCATCGTGGAGAGGGACAGAGGCGAGGCCTCTGCGTCGGGCACAGCCTCGCCGCCACCGCCGCCTCCACCGCATGGCAAGCAGCTGGCGAGCCCTCCAGTGCTGCCGGCTAAGGACGAGGCGGTGGCAAGGCTGCTTCTTCACGTCGCCTCGCCGGCGCGCCGCCGTCTCGCGAAGGCGGTCTCGGCGCCGTGCCCCTTAAAAGCCGGCGCCGCCAGCTCGGCCATTCCAGACACCGAGGCGTCAAGTGCTGCGCCTACTGGATGGGTGCGAGGAGGCGGCGACGGTCCGCTGAACTGGGCGCTCCTGGATGTGCAGGCGAAGCTGCGAGCTGAAGGAGAAGCCATCCAGGGCTGCACCAGGGCGCATCTGGCGTTGCGGGTGTCTATCCGAGTACGTTTTTATTTTTTGACTTTGCCTTTTCTCATTCTTCTCTATGGGGGAGCACCAGCGCATCCACTGGGTGTAGTCCCCGAGTTTCGGGCCGGCTGCTGCGCAGGCGGCCCGGAACTCAATCTGGCTAGTTCCTCACTTTTGTTTTCGTCTGACTTTTATTGCAGGAGTACCACAACCTCCGCGTCACCGCCTACAACCGCAACGTTGAGCGGCTGGAGAAGCGGACTGCCGACTTGTCAGAGAGCCGGCGTAAGTTCTTTTTCTTTTCCGCGGGGGCGCGCTGGCGCACCCGTGGGCTGTAGTCCCCGAGATTCGGGCCGACTGCTGAGTAGTCGGGCCGGATCTTCCCGGCGACCTTTGCTGCTGACGACTTAACGTCTTTTCTCTTTGTTTTTCAAAGGCCAACACCGCTCTTCAGGAATAGTTGGGCGAAGTCAGCACGGCGCTTCGCGCCAAGGAGGAGGAGTGTGGCAAGCTCGCCAAAGAGCGCGACTTGTTGGCCGAGCAGTTGGCGGAGCAGAAGGAGCTGCTGAAGGCGGCCCAGGACGAGGCGGGGAGGAAAGAGACCGCCCTCCTGGCCGAGTTCGAGATGGATCGCTCTTCCTGGACCGACAGGGAGGCGATGCTAACTTCCGGCTTCCACGAGATCGAGGACATCATCGATGGTGAGTTTCTTTTCTTTCTTTCCTTGAGCTGCCGACTGCAAGTCAGGCCGACTGCTGACTTTCTTTTTGCTTCTTTCTGTCTTGGGGCAGACTTCTTCCCTGGCCACTCGCAAGCGGTCACTCAAGCCATCGAGGCTGATCGCGAGGCGCGGAGGGCGAATAGCAAGGAGATCGCCACCACCGCCCCCCTGACCATCGACGAGCAGCTCCTGAGCATCGAGACCCGTCTGCGGCCGGCTCATCAGCTGCTGCGCCGGCTTCAACGTGCCGGGGCCCATGCGATCTCCGCCCTGTGGCCAGGCATGCCGGCTCTGCGCACCGCCAGTCGAACTGCCGACTGGCTGGAGGTCGCGGCCAGCCGTCTTGAGGCCTGGAAGGGTTCCTCGGCCCGGGCTGGAGCGCGCCGGGCCTTGGAATTTGTCAAGGCTTGGTATCCAGGGCTGGACCTAGACCGGCTGGCCGCGTTTCGGTCAGAGGCCCAGGCAGAACTGGCGGCTATGGAAGGCACCCTCATCGAGCGCGCAGCGGCGATCGGCGACTACACCGACACCAGCGTCTTCGTTCCCTAGCGGGCCGCGAACGGTGAGGAGGTGCCTCCGGAGTGGTTCGGGATGAACCCCGATTACGGCGAAGACTCGGCGGAGGTGATCGGCTCTAGCACCAAGGAGGAAGACGAGGCGGGGGACGAGGACGAGACGGAGGTGCCTGAAGACGGAGCGGACGACTAGCCTCAGCTCGATCGCACCTCCAGCAACGAGCCGCGTCCGACTGGGCCGGCTGCCGCCGGAGGCGACCAAGCCGAGACTGCCCAGCCGACCGCCCCAGCGCCTGACACCGCCGTCTCCGCCGACCCGCCGAACCCGTCTGCTGGTCCTTAGGCTGTCGTCTTGTCCTTTCTTTATCTGCTTTCATAGTCTTTGAAGAACTTCTTAATTTGTGCAATTCCACCCGCGGGGTGTATTTTGAACTCGTCCAGAGGCCTTTGCTTATGTAAATATCTATTTGCCTTCTATCTTTCCTTGCTTGTTGCTCTTTTGGCTTTTTCCTTTGCCGCCTTTCCATTGTCGCTGCTTTTGCAGACGGACAGCCGCTCCGCGGACTGCCGCAAAGTCAAATGCTTGGCTACTTTAGGGAAGGCAAGTACTTCGCCTTTCTAGAGTTTTTTAACAAGTGGGATAGAAGGCGGAGAGCCGACTATTCGAGAGTCGGCTCCGCAGAGAGAGGCTGGGAGCCGGCTTGGGCTATGCATACGCTTTGAGTCCTTAGCCATTTTTTCATGTGCGCGCTCATTCTTCCTTATACTCTGCCTACCAACAGTCGCTCTGTGAGCTGCGGCTTTCGACAGGAGACGGATTAAGCGCAGCACACTACTTGTCCGACTGCAGGAAGCATTCCATAGCGCAAGACGGCGAGTCCCTGGGCCGACTGGTCGAACCCGGTGCCAAGCGGCATAACAAAGAGTAGCATACTCGGAGGCATAATTCTTATCATACAGATAACAAAAAAGGGCAGTCCCTGAGCTCGTCTCGGGGGCCCAAAGTCTCGGTATTTTAACACAAAGGATAGCGTGGTACATACTGCATTAACTGTAAAATCTTCGGAGAAGATTTGCGTTCCATGGCCGTTCTGACTCCTTGCCGAAGTCGTCCCTCTTGCGCGCTCGAGGCTTTTGAGCGTCGATTGGGTAGTAGGAGCCGTTGCCCAGCAATTTGCTGATGATGAAGGGGCCTTCCCAAGGCGCCGACAACTTGTGCTGGCCGGCTGTTCGCTGAATCAGCCGGAGCACAAGGTCGCCCTCTTGAAACGATCTTGGCTTGACCTTTCGGTTGTAGTATCGGCGCAGACTCTGCTGGTAGATGCCGGACCGGCTCAGTGCCAACAGCCGGCCCTCTTCCAGCAGGTCAACGCCGTCTTGACGTGCTTCTTCAGCTTCCTCTTTGGTGTACATGGTGACTCGTGGAGAGTCGAACTCTATGTCCGTCGGGATGACGGCTTCGGCACCGTAAACGAGGAAGAAAGGCGTGAAGCCGGTTGACTTGTTTGGAGTCGTGCACAGACTCCAGAGGATGGCTGGTAGCTCCTATACCCAATAGCCGGCCGAACGCTCGAGTGGTTCGACCAGTCGAGGCTTGATGCCGGACAGGATGAGGCCGTTTGCTCGCTCCACCTGGCCGTTTGACTGCGGATGGGCAACGGACGCTAAGTCTAGTCGGATGCCCTGCGTCGCGCAGAAACGGGCCAAGGCGCCTTTGGCAAAGTTTGTGCCATTGTCGGTGATGATGTTGTGCGGTATGCCGTACCGCACCGTGATGTCGGCGATGAAGGTCACTGCAGTCGGACCGTTCAACTTCTTGATGGGCTTTGCTTCTATCCACTTGGTGAACTTGTCCACCGCGACAAGTAGATGAGTTAGGCCGCCTCGGGCCGTCTTGAATGGTCCCACCATGTCCAGGCCCCAAACTGCAAAGGGCCAGGCGATAGGGATTGTCTTCAGCGCAGAAGCCGGCTGAAGTGGCTTGGAGAGGAACTTCTGGCACCCTTTGCATTTTTGGACTAACTCTTTAGCCTCTTCCAGGGCAGTCGGCCAGAAGAAACCGTGTCGAAAGGCTTTGGCGACGAGTGCTCTTGAAGCTGCATGGTGGCCACACTCGCCCTGATGAATGTCTCTGAGAATTGCTTGGCCTTGTTCTGGCTCTACGCAGCGCTGGTAGACACCAGTGACACTGCGCCTGACCAGCTCTCTGTTGATTATGGTGTATGCTGCCGCTCGGCGTTGCACTTGCCGAGCCAAGATCTCATCAGTCGGCAGCTCTCTGTTCACTAGAAACTTGAGGATGGGCTGCGCCCATGAGGGTGCTGCTATTTCTTCAACCGCCACCACAGCGACTTGGACAAGGGTGGCTAGGCTGGGAGGTGGCGGGCTAGAGTCTGTGGCCGCTTGCTGGATTGACGGAGTCCCCGGGTCGACTGGCGCAGTCCCCGGGCCGGGTTCTGAAGTCCTCGGGCTGGCTTCGACTGTGATTTTCTTGGGGCCGTCTGCTGGGGCTCTTGAGTCGGATCCGACTTCTTCGGGAGGAGCCGGCACAAAGATGGAGTCTGATTCTGGTGAAGGCTTGATAGACGGCTTGAGGAGGCGCTGAAGAGCGAAGCCGGATGGTATTGCTTGGCGGGTGGAGCCGACTCGTACCAAGGCATCTGCTTGATCGTTGTCGTTTCTTGGTACATGAAGGAACTCGCACCCCTCGAAGTATCTGCTGAGTTGCTGCACCAGGAAGCAGTAGCTCGCCATGTTTGCGTCTTTGGTGTCCCAGTCACCAGATGACTGCTGGACCACCAAATCGGAGTCGCCATAGCACAGGATCTGGCGAATGCTGAGTTCTTTGGCAAGCCGGAGCCCATGAATGAGCGCCTCGTATTCGGTGACGTTGTTGGAGGCGGCGAAGTGGATCTGCAGCACATACTTGAGCTTGTCGCCTTTGGGGGAGGTGAGGACGATGCCGGCTCCCAGGCCGATGCGCATCTTGGAGCCGTCAAAATGCATCCGCCAATGGGTGGAGTCGGGCGCTGGCGGTAGGTACTGGGTCTCGGCCCAGTCGACGAGGAAGTCGGCCAGTGATTGCGACTTGATGGCGGTGCGGGGCTGGTAGTAGATGGTGTAAGGAGCCAGATCTATGGCCCATTTGGCTACTCGACCGGAGGCGTCTTGGCTTCCAATGATCTCGGCCAGCGGAGCCGTGCAAACCACGGTGATTGGATGCTCTTGAAAATAAGGCTTTAGCTTCTTGGCGGCAAAATGCACACCGTAGCACATCTTCTGGTAATGGGGGTAGTTCTGCTTGGAGGTCGACAGTACCTCGCTCAAGTAATATACCGGTCTCTGGACAGGGAGCGCCTTGCCTTCCTCTTTGCGTTCGACTACGATAACTGTGCTGACTACCCGGCTGGTAGCGGCGATGTACAGGAGCATGGGCTCTTTAGGAGTCGGAGCCGCCAACACAGGGGGAGTAGTCAGCATCTTCTTCAGCTGGAGAAATGCTTCATCCGCCTTGTGGTTCCACTCGAAAAAGGTGGTCTTCTTCATCAATTGATACAAAGGAAGAGCTTTCTCGCCCAGCCGACTGATGAATCGGCTGATGGACGCCAAGCAGCCGGTGAACTTCTGCACATCTAACAGTCGGCTGGGTACTTCCATTCTCTCGATGGCCTTGATCTTCACGGGGTTGCACTTTATACCGCGTTCAGAGACCAGGAAGCCAAGGAGCTGGCCGGCTGGTACTCCGAAAACGCACTTTTCAGGGTTGAGCTTGATCTAGAATCGGCACAGGTTCTCAAAGGTCTCCTTGAGGTCCTCTAGCAGCGTCCCATGCTTCTCCGTCTTCACCACCACATCATCCACATAGACGTGGGCATTCCTGCCGAGTTGTTTGAGGAGGCATTTCTGCATGCAACGTTGAAAAGTGGCACCGGCATTCCTGAAGCCGAACGTCATGGTCAGGTAGCAGAAGGCTCCGAATGGTGTGATGAAGGCGGTCTTCAGTCTGTCTGCCGGGTTCAGCTTGATCTGGTGATACCCTGAATATGCATCTAAGAAACTCAGCAGCTCGCATCCGGCTGTGGAGTCTATCACCTGATCGATTCTTGGCAGGGCAAACGGATCCTTTGGGCAGGCTTTGTTGAGGCTTGTGTAATCAATGCACATCCGCCATTGCTTGTTTTTCTTCAGTACCAAAACCGGGTTTGCCAGCCACTCTGGAAAAAACACTTCCATGATGAAGCCGGCTGCAAGAAGCCGGGCTATCTCTTCTCCAACAACTCTTCTCTTCTCTTCTAACAGGCGGCGCAGAGGTTGCCTGACGGGTTTCACATCCGGCCTGACATGTAGCTTGTGCTCGGCGAATTCCGTCGGTACACCTGGCATGTCTTTGGGGGACCATGCAAAGATGTCTCGATTCTCACGGAGGAAATCAACAAGCTCGCCTTCCTATTTACTGTCAAGGTTTGTACCCATGACAGCGTACCTGTCTGGGTGCTCCGGGTCAAAGGGTATCTTCTTGGTCTCTTTGGCTAGCTTAAACGAGCCCTCAGCTTCTGACTCCTTGGGGTCGGGTGACATCTCTGGCTGCTTTCCGGCCATTGCCACGACCCGGTTGTCGGTGTCAAAACCGGCGGATCTCGGGTAGGGGGTCCCGAACTGTGCGTCTAGGCGGATGGTAACAGGAGGCAAGGGACACGATGTTTTACCCAGGTTCGGGCCCTCTTGATGGAGGTAAAACCCTACGTCCTGCTTGATTAATATTGATGATATGGGTAGTACAAGAGTGGATCTACCACGAGATCAAGGGGGCTAAACCCTAAAGCTAGCCTATGGTATGATTGTTGTAATGTATGTTGTGTCCTACGGACTAAAGCCCTCTGGTTTATATAGACACCGGAGGAGGCTAGGGTTACACAGAGTCGGTTACAATGGTAGGAGATCTACATATCCGTATTGCCAAGATTGCCTTCCACGCCAAGGAAAGTCCCATCCGGACATGGGACGGAGTCTTCAATCTTGTATCTTCGTAGTCTTGGAGTCCGGTGGACGATGATAGTCCGGCTGTCCGGACACCCCCTAGTCCAGGACTCCCTCAGTAGCCCCTGAACTAGGCTTCAATGACGATATGTCCGGTGCGCATAATGTTCGGCATTGCAAGGCGGGTTCCTCCCTTGAATAATCCAGAGAAGATCATGAACCCTAGGATAGTGTCCGGCTCTGCAAAATAAATTCCACATTCCACCATAGAGAGAATAAAATGTATACAAGTCCAATCTGCTGACGTATTATGCGGCATGACATCACACCGCTACCAGGCTTTTACTTGAATTGTTTTTTATTATACCACCTCAGCACATTTAGCGAAGCGGTTTCCTTGGCACGTCTTGTTGAAGCAGAGATCATGCTCCCCTTATTCTGGGATTCTTATCAATACGGACGTGGGTAACCCAACCGCGCCATTGATGGTAGTCTTCGTCCGCCTATATATAAGGGATAAGGATTTACCTTCTCACCTACGCCTTCTTCCTCCTTTGCTTATCCATCTCCGCGCACTCAAGCTCCAACGCCCAAGCTCGCGCATCTTGCCTCGACCTTCTCCGATCATGTCCGGAGCGGGAGGCAAATGGTTGGCCTCCACCGTTAAGGAGGAGCACATCACCAAGCTGCGCAGCGCTGGATACCTTTCCGGCGATATCGCGCATCGGCTGCCCGATGAGGGGCAGCTCATCCCTACCCCCGGGCCCCATGAGAGGGTTGTTTTCCTTCCCCACTTCCTCCGCGGACTGGGCTTTCCACTGCACCCTTTCGTCCGGGGGCTCATGTTCTATTACGGCCTGGATTTCCACGATCTGGCGCCGAACTTCATCCTCAACATCTCGGCGTTTATTGTCGTGTGCGAGGCTTTCCTCTGCATCCGGCCCCACTTCAGCTTGTGGCTCAAGACCTTCAACGTTAAGCCGAAGGTTGTGAAGGGCACGCAAGCGGAATGCGGAGGCGCCATGTTGGGCAAGTTACCCAACGTCCTTTGGCTCGAAGGGGCTTTCGTGGACTCCGTTAAGGGGTGGCAATCGGGGTGGTTCTACATCACCGAGCCGCGCGAACCCACGTGGGCAGCGGCCCCCGAGTTCAGATCTGGCATCCCCACGCAGCTCACCTCCTGGAAAGAGAAGGGCTTGCTGTGGGGCAATCCGAAGGAGCTGACGGGACTCCGAGCCTGTATCCAGAAGCTGGTGAGCAATAAGCTCAGGCTTGTCGACGTGGTCCAAGTCATGCTCATCCGCCGGATTCTCCCATGCCAAGAATGGGCATTCAATCTGTGGGAGTTCAATCCGGAGCAGCACCAGGCGCTAAGCGGGCTCTTCGACACGACGTATGAAGGCGCCTGGAGGGTGCTGTTTAAGGGCGCCGAAGCCCCCGCATCCGCGACGGAAGATTGCAGATTTCGTTTGCAGCATCCAGCTGACGAGGTAAGTGATTCAACCCCTTTATGGGACACTTGTGGTAAATAGATTGATTCTAAGAAGGTCTCAATCTCTCTTTTCCTTTGGCAGGAATGGATGGAGAAGGCCGTGCAGCTCATTTGTCCGGCTCCCATGCCAGAAGACCCAGTGAACGCCCATCTAGCAGGGCTGCTGGTTCCGGCACCGCACGTGGTGGCGGAGAAGAAGGCCAAGAAGGTGGCCGCGGGGACTCGAAAGAGTTCCCGCAATCAAGCGTCCGACGACGAGGCGGACTCCTCCCCCGAAGACGAGGAGGAGGAAGAAGACTCTCTCCAGGAGGAGGGAGAGAGGAAGAGGAAGGCTTCCCCACTAGGGGAGGCCGAAGGGTCCAAGAGGGGGAGAACTATCCCCCCGGACAGCTCCGCCAACACCAATGTTGGCGAGGAGGAGTGGCCTTCAAGGGCCAGGCCTCCGGCGAGATCGTAAGTATCCGGATCCCTGATATGCAATTTCTTTTGCGTCACCTAGTGTCCTTCTAATGCCGCATACTGTCCGCAGTCCGGCCGATGATGATCTCCCCGCTTCATCGAGCGGGTCGTTGGCCCCGTCGGATGTGGATTCACTTCCGACTGCCTCTACCCCCCGCGCCGAACGCAGAGAGGGACCCATCAGGAGGAGGCTCCGGAGGCGCCGCCAGGCAGCCTCCCGGACTTTGAGCCGGACTCCACATCGGAACCTGCAGCGGTTCCAGAGTCCGGCAAGCGGCCCCTTCGAAAGAAGGGCAAGACCGTGACACCGGCGGCCTCCGTCCAACCGGAGGCGCCGGACAACTTGTTGGAGGCGCTTAAAGGCGCTTCCATCGAGGAAGAACACCGCACTATCATGAGTGCGGTGATTCAGAAGGTTCAGCTCGCCAAGAGCGGGCTGACCGAAGCCTGCAGCAGCCTTCTAACAGGCTTTGAGGTAAGAAGTTATAATTATGTAATGTAATACCGCATAGACAGTAGCCCCTGATGCTCAGTTCGGTGTTCGGAAAGAAAAGCCAGATTGAGGATCTAATAAGATATACGCAGGGTTGCTTAAAATATGCCAATATGGGTTTGCAGGCTGCGCTGCTGACCTCTGTCGCACTGACTGCGAAGGTCGGTGCGTTGAAACAGGATCTCGAGTGGTCCGAGCAAGAGCTCGGCCATGCCAAGAAGCAGCTCGAGGACAAAGAAGGTGAGTAACACCACTTTGAATAGTTACCTTACAGAAAAGGATTTTGGTTGCAATAAAATTAACAAGGATAATATGGGTATTGCAGGGGCCACGAACGAGGTGGCAGCCCTGAAGGAGGCTGTGTCCGCGGCCAAACGCAGTGCGGCCGCGGAACGGACAGAGCGAGAAAAGCAGGAGGCACGGGTGGCGGAAGTACGGCAAGAGCTCCAGGCTCTCATGGAGAAGCATGAGAGCTTGGAGCGTGACTCCAAGACTCGAGAGTCTGAGCTTGCCTCGGCTCTCGAAAGTGCCAAGTCCGCCAAGGCCAAGGCCCATAAGGCCCTTCAGGAGGTTGAAGATGTAAAGAAGATAGCAGCGGGTAAGGCATTTTTCATGCAAAGCAAGCATGTTAATGTAAACTACCTGACACTTACCCGCATTCGGATCTCTCCAGGGGCGTTTGTAGATCTGCCGCGTAGTGTGTCCGATGCCGCCGCATTCTATTGTGGCGAGGAGGGGAGCTCGACGGAGAAGGTCTTCTGGTCTCAGTACGCTGAGGCCGGCCATCCGGTGCCCCCAAGCGACCAGCTGAAGCAGCTGGTTGAACTCCACAAGGTAGCTGAGGAGGCCATGAAGGGCCTTATAGTCCGGCTGTGGCCTGGACAGGCCATGCCTGGGAGCTACTTCGGCCTTGTGCGGTGGCTGGTGGATGCGTGCCCCTGGGTGGAGGTCATCAAGCGCTCTGCCTGCATTGAAGGTGCTCGTCGGGCCCTTGCCCGCACAAAGGTGCACTGGGGCAGGCTGGATGCGGAGAAGCTTCTCACGGACCCACCGCCACCGGGCAAGGAGTATCGTACGCCCGAAATGTATTATAAAACTGTCCTGAAGGGAGCCCGCGATATTGCGGATGAATGCCCCAGAGATTTAATTTTGAGTAAACTCGCTATGTATTATCATGTGCGCTGAAAACTTTGTTCATATGCGCATTAAGCAACGCTTGTTTAATTTAAAATATTACCTTCTGTGCGGCCGTTTAGAAAATCTGAGAGATGGCACTTCAGCCCCCAAGCCGCGAGTGCTGGGGTGTTCGGGATAAACTTGAGCACTCTTGTTCCCATTTTTGGGTCCATCTAGGGAGGCGCTCAACACAACGAACGAGGCAACCGGACTTATAATGCTTGAACACTCTCACTGTCACACCCTAGCTAGTTCATGCATTAGAGTGTTGCATCATGTTTATTCTTTCATCAGAAACCTGAAATGCGGATGACAGAACCCCCAGCCCCCTCTGAAACCAACTAGGGTTTACTAAAAACTTTTTCAATGAACCTGAAATGCCCTTCTAAAATGCCCATCATTTTTGTCTTGGTTCAGAACCTCTGCCAGAAGTGATGCACATTTTCCTAGGCCATCTTAGGGTTTTTGAATTAAATCATAAATATTTGAATTTGGGCATTTAAAATTATATAAAATATTTAAATGCTCAAATATCTCCAAACTAAAATGTTTCATGTTGGAAATAATCCAACTATGGACCAGGAGTAGTTTGGTGATTTTAGGAGTTGCCTAAGTATTTTTAATAATTCAACAAAGTTGCAGAAGTATTAAAAAAACAGAAAACAGGAGAAATAGAAAAACTTACCTGGCGCCAGCACCCGGCCCACCTGCCGGCCCAGCCCAGCGCCGCTCTAGCGAGCTGCTTGCCGGCCAGGCAGGCAGGCAGGTGGCCGTCGCCCTGCTTCACCTCCTCGCCTCGGGGCTGGATGGATGAGCTCCACGCCGCGCCGTGAACCCCCAGGACACCTCCATTCTCCCCCAACCCCTCTCTCTCACGCTCCCCCGCTACGGCCGACGCCATCGCCGCCACCCCCTCGCCGTAGCCACGCCCTCCGTCAACCCCACGCCGTGCCGCCGTGTCCAGGAGCTCCGCTACCCTCCTCTCCTTCGAGCAAGCCGAGCCCCGAGCGCTCGCAAGGCCCAAGCCCACCGCATCGACCTCGACCGAACTGCCGTCGCTGAAGATCCCGTTCAACGCCGACGTCGCTCCGGCCCGTCCCCGGCCGCAGCAAGTGCTTTGTCGAACTCCCCGTGAGCTTAGCCATCTTCCCCTCCCTTCTTTTCTTTCTTCCGAGCTGTGTAGCGACCTCCCGGAGCTCAACCGCACCCACCGCCGCGGAGCTCGTCGCCGACGTGCTCCCGGTCACCCTCCGGCCACAAACTGATGTCCATCATGTTCACCATGTCACGTAGCACCTAACCAGCCACTCCCCGCACCTCACTGACCCCTCTAGCGTCAAGTTCGTCTTCGGCCGAACTCCGGTGGCCGCCAAAGTCGTCGCCGGCGCCAACTCCGGCCACCCCGACCCCAACGGACTCCACCAAGAGCTGCGGCTCGTCCTCAGCTCCACTCCGATGGTCTCCGCGACCCATTTGGTGGCCGAAACGGCCAAAACCACTTCCGCCGCCGCGTCGGGCTCGCCGGCGGCTAAACGCCGGTGCAGCCGACCCGGGTTTGACCACGGGTGGGCCCTGGTTGACTCTCCTGAGTCAATGACAGGTGGGGCCCAGCCCTGTTAACTATTTAGGATTAGTTTAAATTAATTTTAGTTTAACTAATCACACTGACACGCGGGACCCACTGTCAGGTTTGACCCGGACCGTGTCCCGTTGACCTGCTGATGTCACACTGACGTCAGGCTGACGCAGTAATTGATTTTCTGGATTTAATCTAATATAGGAAATTCCAGAATATAGTTTAAACTTCAAAAATTCATAACTTTTAATCTGTAACTCCAAATCAGACAAATTATATATGAAAAATGATCAGAAAAATCCAATCTATCCATCTGTACTATTTTCATGCATGATTAAACAAGTTAACTTGATGTTTAATGCAGAACAAGGAAAAACACTTTAAAGGGCCATGTATGAGTTTGAAATTTGAATCTTTGATTCAAATTGGTTCAAACCCTTCTGGTCTTAGTTGCATTAGCCCAACACACTCATATTGCCATGTTTCATGCATGCATCATATTGTTGCACATTGTTTGGTGATGGTTGTGTATCGGTGTTCTTTGCGGCAGGTTCTGCCTCCGAGGAGTACCGTGATTACCCTAACGAAGAACCGTATCAGTGCATCGAACCATCAGGCAAGCAACCAACCATTTGATCATATCGATACAATCCCATGTTCTCGCTCCTGCTCTCTTTTACTGCATTAAGACAACGCGTTTCAAACTGCTGTGTGCTACGGTAGTTGAACCCACTTCCTCTGCATGACCTGTCATTGCCACAGTAACTAGATGAAACCCACTAGCATGTGTAGGAGTTGATTGAGCCATATGTATGTGTTGTTCCTACCTTGCTATGCCTGCTATGCTTAGAGTCGTGTCAGGTCTGGTTCATCTGGGTGATGGGCTAGAGTGAAATGATTATGTCGGTAATGAGAGTGGTGTGGTGAACACGATTTGGTAAAGGTATCGATGAGAGGCCATGTAGGAGTACATGGTGGGTTGTTTCATTGAAGCCGACCTTAAGCACTGAGATCTGTATGTGTGATTTAAGATACAGCTACTACCATGCATTGGGCCCTGAAATATGACCCCGCTCGACTTCTTATCCACCCTAGTTCTCTGTCCAGGAGTTGCAAGTAGTTTCTGGTGTTTGTAGCCTACTGGAGGCCGTGGACAGCGCTGACCGTAGGGGTGGGCTGTGATGCGGTAGGTACGTGGCACGGTGTACCGAATACCCGTTAGGTATCTCGGGAACCCTGTTCACATCGTTTGGGGCTGTGAGCGAAACCTCGGCCGGGTCTCCTCATGGATGGAACCCGAATAGGCGATAAACCTGGACTAGAGACTTAGGTGTTTAGGTAGGTCGTGGTCTACACCCACGTCGGCTTTCGCTTGAAGTCTGCCGAGCACATGTCGTGTGCAGACGCTAAGTGGTGGAAACATGTATGAAGAAGTACACCCCTGCAGGGTTAACATGATCTATTCGAATAGCCGCGTCCGCGGTAAAGGACTACTTGGTTGCCTATACAGTTCATAGACAAGTAAATGGAAACTTCTAAAAGCCTCAAGATAAGTGTGAGTGCCGAGGATGGCTCTTCCGTAGGAAGACGGAGGTGGATCCTCGGTAGTGTATTGAAGTGGTGAGTAGTGGACTCGTGTGCGCAAAACCATTTCAAGTTGGAGTCTCGTAGGATAGCCTAGCCAAGAGTCAAAGCTGGCTTGCTGCAACAACTCCACCAACCCTTCTTGATAATGTGCATGTATGTAGGATCTGATGTAAGTCTTGTTGAGTACCTTTGTACTCATGTTGCTATAATTACATTTTACAGAAGACGCTGCAACCCCTTCTGATGGGTTCTTCGTAGACGTTGACATCAATGAGTAGGCTAAGGCCCAGGTGGTGATCCTGAGCTTGTGAAGGACCACGTAGTATAGCTAGGCTTTCCAAGCCTCTTTTATTTTACTAGTTGTCTGTACCCAGACAAGTTACTTCCGCTGCTGGTTTGTATGACTGTATGACTTGAATGCTGGGTCGTGTGACCCGTACCTATGTGTATGTTATGTATGGCTCTCTGAGCCTTAAATAAAGTACTTGTGTCGTAGAGTCATGTTGTGATGCCTTGTTGTATTTGCACATATCGAGCATATTGTGTGTATGATTGAAATGCTTGGTATGTGTGGGATCTGACTATCTAGTTGTTTATCTTTAGTAGCCTCTCTTACCGGGAAATGTCTCCTAGTGTTTCCACTGAGCCATGGTAGCTTGCTACTGCTTCGGAACACTTAGGCTGGCCGGCATGTGTCCTTCTTCGTTCCTGTGTCTGTCCCTTCGGGGAAATGTCACGCATTGAGTACCGGAGTCCTGTTAGCCCGCTACAGCCCGGTTTACCGGAGTCCTGCTAGCCCAGTGCTACAGCCCGGACCCACTTGCTGATGACCGACACGTTCGTTGCTGGGTCATGGATGCCTGTCCCTGTAAGTCTGTGCCACTTTGGGTTTACGACTAGCCATGTCAGCCCGGGCTCCTTATCATATGGGTGCTAGCGACACTATCATATACGTGTGCCAAAAGGCGCAAACGGTCCCGGGCAAAGGTAAGGCGACACCCGTGGGAATACCGTGCGTGAGGCCGCAAAGTGATATGAGGTGTTACATGCTAGACCTATGTGGCATCGAGTCGGGGTCCTGACAGCGTTGGTATCAGAGCAAGACTGCCTGTAGGTTCTCCAAGCCAAACTGGTCGATGTTGAGTCTAGAAATTCTTTAGTTATATGTAGGGGAATTGTTTGTGGGTTGGAACGTAAGGCTCTTTTTACTCCTTTATCTTATGACATTCTGATCTGAGTCAGTCTATCTTCCACCGGGGGTTAAGGAATTAGGATCTTTTCTCTCTATCAGGTTCACGTGTTACTAATCAGTAGTACCTTATAGGTTTGATGGATACAAGCCTAGTTCAGTTCTACTACCACATTATGTTGCTAGGATGGACTCAGAACTTTGATATGATGTTGTTGAGTGTGTATGAAATCCTTTGTCAAATGTCTCAAAATCCTTTTTGAGCATTTACAGCTGTTATGCTGCCGAAATTTTGCTAGAAATTCTAATGCCTTTGCATTATGGTTGTGCTTTCAGATGGCCACTCGCGACCTCAATCAAGTGGTTCGCCTGACTCGATGCCTAGATGTACCCGGCCATACCGCCATGTTGGTCAGGGTAATGACTGAGGCTGGATACCGTTGGTATCCTGAGTACACGGTCGAAGAGCAATTTCGAGACTTTAATCAAAGCCAGTATCTCTGCACTGTCAGGATATTTCCATCTTATCCTGGATCCACCGAGCCCCTTCACTGCTCCTATGGACTCGGGGTTACTATTGAGATGGCTGTGCAGGATGCCGCCTACTCTATGATGACCATCATGCGAGTCAGGTCTGGCCTATTTCGGGACTCTGATTTCCGGTATATGCCAGGATCACTTCCGGGAGCACAAGGGTATCTCCAGGCTATCTATGCTGACCCCACTCAGGAGGATTCACGGACTCGCACCACTGCTGAGATGCTCGAGGATAAGGACCGTGAAAATCGGGCCTTGAGGCTAGAGCTTTTCAATACCCGTGCTGACCATTGGGCCACATTGACTCGGTTTGCACCGGCGGTGCAAGCTGGATATTCGGATATGCGCGATCTCTATCCTGTGAGATCTGCTCTGCCAGACGTGATGGGTTGGCGTGATGTAGGAGGCATCACCCCACCTCGCGGTCCCCGCAGGCCACCGTCTGTTGGTCCAAGACCTCATCCTAGCCCCTATGGTCCGCAAGCTCCGCGAGATCGTCTGTTCCCGGATGATCATGTTGAGCTTCCAGGCTATGGAGGTGACTTCTACGAGGACTACTACGGATCGGTCTGAGTTAGTGGTAGTATCACTAGTTCGTACTAGCTGTGTCGTCTATCGTCCTGCGTGACTCGTGGGATATGACCTAGTTTGTACCGCCTTCCGGAGGTGTAGAAAAATAATGTATAGGAGCTTGGGATGCCTCCGATGAGATGTAATCTTCTTTTCACCGTAATAGTACCTTGTTTGGTCTTGTACTAAACCTTGTATGGTGTGTATGACGATGGAATAAAAGAAGCAGTTTCTGTATCTACCATGTCATACAGATGATCATCTTGCATTCCGAGTTATTCCTTACATTCTGTATCCTATGTCGGAATCTTATCATTCTGACTAAATCATTGTCTTGTTTACCTAGGATGGTCAACACGCGCAATAACCCTGCTCCTCAAGAGCAGGCCGAAGGCAGTGAAGTCAGGAATGCAAATCTGCCTCATCCTCCTTCCCTAGCCGAGGTTATGCTGGAAGCCGAAGGAAACAAGCGGGAGACCAACCGTTTGTTGGAGCGTATTGAACAGAACACAGCACACCATCAGAGAAATAACTTGGTGTCACTCAGTGATTTCATCAAGTTACATCCACCCACGTTCCACCACTCCGTCGAGCCTCTCGACGCTGATGACTGGCTTCGCAGTATTTCTCACAAACTGCGTTCCGCGCTAGTAGCTGAGGCTGACAAGGTCACCTTTGCTGCATATCATCTTGAAGGCCCCGCCAGTCTATGGTGGGAGAATTATGGAGCTATGCGCCCAGCGGGCCATGTCACTACTTGGGCTGAATTCAGCGAGGCTTTCCGTGAACATCACATTCCGGAGGGTCTCATGGACCGTAAACGTGAGGAATTTTGCAGTTTCACTCAAGGCCGACTCTCTGTGGATGCTTACAGCAGGGAGTTCGGTAACCTCGCACGATATGCAACTGAGGAAGTTTCTACTGATGCCAAGAAGCAAGCAAGGTTCCGTAAGGGACTTAGTCCTGAGCTTCGCCGCGACCTCCGTCTGCATGAGTGCACATCTTTTCAGAAGCTTGTTAACAAGGCCATCAGTGCTGAGACTGGTCAGTCTGATTATGACGCAACACGCAAGCATGGCCGTGACGTGGGTTCCTCATCCGGTGCTGGCCCTCAGAAGCGCCGCGTGTGGGTGCCCAACACTGCCCTGCCACCCAGGTTCACACCGAGGCCATCCTTCCAGGCGCCTCGCCCCGTTCAACAGTCTGTACCAGCCAAGCCCTATGGTGGTCCAACCAACAGTGCTCCTCCACGTACCAGTTCCGTGACTTGCTTTAAGTGTGGGGAATCTGGCCACTATATGCGCGAGTGTCCCCAAACCAACCCCAACCAATCTGCTAAAGCTGTTGGCCGTGGCAAGCCGACAGGGAAAGTGTTCCACGCCAAGCCGGCCACCGCTACACGTGGCCATGTCAACTGTATCTCTGCCGAAGAAGCTCAAGAGGATCCCAACGTCGTTCTCGGTACGCTCCTTGTTAATTGCCACCCGGCATCTGTTCTTTTCGATACAGGAGCATCTCATTCATTCATATCCGAGAACTATGCTCGCTTGCATAACACCGCATTCTGTGACATGCCATCCTCTATGGTAATTCAAACTCCGGGATCCAAATGGCAAACCTCTAGGGTAAGTCATGGAAATGAAATCCAAGTCGACAGACTTGTTTTCCTTGCATCTTTGATAGCTCTTAAATCTTCAGATATTAATATCATCTTGGGTATGGACTGGATGTCAGCCCATCATGCCAAAATTGATTGCTTCTCTAGGACTGTTCAACTCACCCATCCCTCGGGGAAGATAGTCAATGTCTTGACCCGAATAGCCAAGCGACAGTTATATTCTCTTAACGCCAGCCCTTTGCCAGACCTTGAGGACGTTCCGGTAGTCCGTGACTTCCCGGATGTCTTCCCAGAGGAATTGCCAGGTGTTCCACCTGACAGGGATGTTGAGTTCGTAATAGACCTCATTCCAGGAACCGTTCCGATTGCTAGAAGACCCTATAAGATGGCACCACTAGAACTAGCCGAGCTTAAGAAACAACTCGATGAGTCCTTGAAAAAGGGTTTCATCCGACCTAGTTCATCTCCGTGGGCTTGCCCCGTCCTCTTCGTCAAGAAGAAGGATGGTACGGACCGGATGGTTGTAGATTATCGACCTGTCAATTTGGTCACAATCAAGAACAAATATCCGCTCCCCAGGATCAACGACCTGTATGATCAGCTCGCTGGATCCTCAGTCTTCTCCAAAATGGATTTGAGGTTGGGCTACCATCAAATCAAAATCAGGAACGGGGACATTCCTAAAACGGCCTTTGTTACTCGTTATGGCCAATACGAGTACACCGTCATGTCCTTCGGTTTAACCAACGCTCCAGCCACCTTTTCTCGGTTGATGAACTCAATCTTCATGGAGTATTTGGATAAATTCGTCGTGGTTTACCTCGATGATATACTCATCTACTCCAAGAACGAGGAAGAACATGCCGAACATCTAAGGCTAGTGTTGAAGAAACTTCGAGAGCATCGCCTTTATGCCAAATTCTCTAAATGTGAATTTTGGTTGTCAGAAGTGACCTATCTGGGTCATGTAATATCTGGTAAAGGTATTGCTGTTAACCCTGAGCGAGTTCAAGCCGTCCTTAATTGGACTCCACCTGAATCGGTCAAGCAAGTTCGGAGTTTCCTTGGCCTAGCGAGCTATTGTCGTCGCTTTGTCGAAAACTTCTCCAAAGTTGCTAAACCTCTAACCGAACTCCTCAAGAAAGATAAAAAGTTCGAATGGACTCCACAATGTGAGCACAGCTTTCAGGAACTGAAAAGACGCCTGACTTCTGCTCCCGTACTGGTACCGCCAGACTTCTCTAAGGACTTTGTTATCTACTGCGACGCCTCGCGACAAGGACTAGGTTGCATTCTCATGCAAGATCGACACGTAATTGCTTACGCTTCACGGCAATTGCACCCACATGAGGAGAATTATCCTACTCATGATCTAGAGCTTGCAGCTGTAGTCTATGCACTTAAAACCTGGCGACATTACCTCCTCGGTAATCGTTGCGAAATATTCACTGATCACCAAAGTCTGAAGTACATCTTCACCCAACCGGATTTGAATCTCAGGCAAAGACGTTGGGTCGAGTTGATCACAGATTTCGACTTAGGAATAACTTACACCCCAGGGAAAGCCAACGTCATGGCTGATGCGCTAAGTCGTAAATCTTATTGTAACAACCTGATGTTACAACAAAGTCAACCGCTTCTCCATGAGGAATTTCGGAAGCTTAACCTTCACATTGTTCCTCAAGGATTTCTTTCCACCTTGGTGGCGAAACCTACTCTTACGGATCAAATTATCGCTGCCCAAAAGCGAGATAAGGGAATATCTAAAATCAAGGAGAACATTGCTAGCGGAGGTGCTAGTTGTTTCTCCACAAATGATCATGGTGTTGTGTACTTTGAGAACCGTTTAGTGGTTCCCAAGAACCAGCATCTACGGCAGTTGATCCTTAAGGAGGCTCATGAATCTCCTCTCACCATTCATCCCGGTAGTACCAAGATGTATCAGGACCTACGCCAGAGGTTCTGGTGGACTAGGATGAAGAGAGAAATTGCTCAGTATATTGCTAATTGCGACGTCTGCCGTCGTGTAAAAGCAGAGCATCAACGGCCTGCTGGCACCCTTCAACCCCTAGCTATTCCTGAATGGAAATGGGATAAAATTGGTATGGATTTCATTACCGGTTTTCCCAGGACCAAGAGAGGGAATAATGCTATCTTCGTCGTGGTCGATCGTCTTTCCAAGGTAGCCCATTTCTTACCTGTTCGTGAGAGTATAACCGCTAGTCAGTTGGCAGACTTATACATCTCCCGAATAGTGTCTCTCCATGGTGTTCCTTTGGAAATTAACTCGGATCGAGGAAGTCTTTTCACCTCTCGATTTTGGGAAAGTTTCCAAAATGCTATGGGAACCCGCCTTTCCTTTAGCACCGCTTTTCACCCTCAATCGAGTGGTCAGGTAGAACGCGTCAACCAGATCCTAGAAGACATGCTTCGAGCCTCTGTTATCTCATTCGGAATGGAGTGGGAGAAATGCCTTCCATTTGCCGAATTTGCTTACAACAACAGCTATCAATCTAGCTTGGGTAAAGCCCCTTTTGAAGTTCTCTATGGACGACGGTGTCGAACACCCCTTAACTGGTCAGAAACCGGGGAAAGACAATTCTTTGGCCCGGATATGATTCAGGAAGCAGAAGAGCAAGTTCGCATCGTTCGTGAAAAGTTGAAAACAGCCCAATCTCGTCAAAAGAGTCAATATGACCGAAAACATAAGGCTATGACTTTCGAGGTTGACGAGAAGGCTTACCTTCGGGTTACTCCTCTGAAGGGAACCCATCGTTTCGGTATCAAAGGCAAATTGGCTCCTCGTTACATTGGACCTTTTCGTATTCTCGCTAAACGAGGAGAAGTTGCCTACCAGTTGGAACTACCTCCGCATCTCTCCAGAGTCCACGATGTCTTCCACGTTTCTCAACTCAGGCGTTGCTTCTCGGATCCTATCCGTGGAGTGGACCACGAAACGCTTGATCTCCAAGATAATCTCACGTATCGAGAGTACCCCATTCGTATCCTCGATCAGGCCGAGCGTACCACTCGACGTCATAATATCAAGTTTCTCAAAGTTCAATGGTCGCACCATTCTGAGGATGAAGCAACTTGGGAAAGGGAGGATCGTCTTCGACTCGAGTATCCCGCCCTCTTTCCGGAGGAACCCAAATCTCGGGACGAGATTCTTTTGAGTGGGGGTGAGTTGTCACACCCTAGCTAGTTCATGCATTAGAGTGTTGCATCATGTTTATTCTTTCATCAGAAACCTGAAATGGGGATGACAGAACCCCCAGCCCCCTCTGAAACCAACTAGGGTTTACTAAAAACTTTTTCAATGAACCTGAAATGCCCTTCTAAAATGCCCATCATTTTTGTCTTGGTTCAGAACCTCTGCCAGAAGTGATGCACATTTTCCTAGGCCATCTTAGGGTTTTTGAATTAAATCATAAATATTTGAATTTGGGCATTTAAAATTATATAAAATATTTAAATGCTCAAATATCTCCAAACTAAAATGTTTCATGTTGGAAATAATCCAACTATGGACCAGGAGTAGTTTGGTGATTTTAGGAGTTGCCTAAGTATTTTTAATAATTCAACAAAGTTGCAGAAGTATTAAAAAAACAGAAAACAGGAGAAATAGAAAAACTTACCTGGCGCCAGCACCCGGCCCACCTGCCGGCCCAGCCCAGCGCCGCTCCAGCGAGCTGCTTGCCGGCCAGGCAGGCAGGCAGGTGCCCGACGGCGACCGCAGCGCGCGCCACGCAGCTGGCCGTCGCCCTGCTTCACCTCCTCGCCTCGGGGCTGGATGGATGAGCTCCACGCCGCGCCGTGAACCCCCAGGACACCTCCATTCTCCCCCAACCCCTCTCTCTCGCGCTCCCCCGCCATGGCCGACGCCATCGCCGCCACCCCCTCGCCGTAGCCACGCCCTCCGTCAACCCCACGCCGTGCCGCCGTGTCCAGGAGCTCCGCTACCCTCCTCTCCTTCGAGCAAGCCGAGCCCCGAGCGCTCGCAAGGCCCGAGCCCACCGCATCGACCTCGACCGAACCGCCGTCGCCGGAGATCCCCTTCAACGCCGACGTCGCTCCGGCCCGTCCCCGGCCGCACCAAGTGCTTCGTCGAACTCCCCGTGAGCTTAGCCATCTTCCCCTCCCTTCTTTTCTTGCTCCCGAGCTGTGTAGCGACCTCCCGGAGCTCAACCGCACCCACCGCCGCGGAGCTCGTCGCCGACGTGCTCCCGGTCACCCTCCGGCCACAAACTGGTGTCCATCATGTTCACCATGTCACGTAGCACCTAACCAGCCACTCCCCGCACCTCACCGACCCCTCTAGCGTCAAGTTCGTCTTCGGCCGAACTCCGGTGGCCGCCAAAGTCGTCGCCGGCGCCAACTCCGGCCACCCCGACCCCAACGGACTCCACCAAGAGCTGCGGCTCGTCCTCAGCTCCACTCCGATGGTCTCCGCGACCCATTTGGTGGCCGAAACGGCCAAAACCACTTCCGCCGCCGCGTCGGGCTCGCCGGCGGCTAAACGCCGGTGCAGCCGACCCGGGTTTGACCACGGGTGGGCCCTGGTTGACTCTCCTGAGTCAATGACAGGTGGGGCCCAGCCCTGTTAACTATTTAGGATTAGTTTAAATTAATTTTAGTTTAACTAATCACACTGACACGCGGGACCCACTGTCAGGTTTGACCCGGACCGTGTCCCGTTGACCTGCTGATGTCACACTGACGTCAGGCTGACGCAGTAATTGATTTTCTGGATTTAATCTAATATAGGAAATTCCAGAATATAGTTTAAACTTCAAAAATTCATAACTTTTAATCTGTAACTCCAAATCAGACAAATTATATATGAAAAATGATCAGAAAAATCCAATCTATCCATCTGTACTATTTTCATGCATGATTAAACAAGTTAACTTGATGTTTAATGCAGAACAAGGAAAAACACTTTAAAGGGCCATGTATGAGTTTGAAATTTGAATCTTTGATTCAAATTGGTTCAAACCCTTCTGGTCTTAGTTGCATTAGCCCAACACACTCATATTGCCATGTTTCATGCATGCATCATATTGTTGCACATTGTTTGGTGATGGTTGTGTATCGGTGTTCTTTGCGGCAGGTTCTGCCTCCGAGGAGTACCGTGATTACCCTAACGAAGAACCGTATCAGTGCATCGAACCATCAGGCAAGCAACCAACCATTTGATCATATCGATACAATCCCATGTTCTCGCTCCTGCTCTCTTTTACTGCATTAAGACAACGCGTTTCAAACTGCTGTGTGCTACGGTAGTTGAACCCACTTCCTCTGCATGACCTGTCATTGCCACAGTAACTAGATGAAACCCACTAGCATGTGTAGGAGTTGATTGAGCCATATGTATGTGTTGTTCCTACCTTGCTATGCCTGCTATGCTTAGAGTCGTGTCAGGTCTGGTTCATCTGGGTGATGGGCTAGAGTGAAATGATTATGTCGGTAATGAGAGTGGTGTGGTGAACACGATTTGGTAAAGGTATCGATGAGAGGCCATGTAGGAGTACATGGTGGGTTGTTTCATTGAAGCCGACCTTAAGCACTGAGATCTGTATGTGTGATTTAAGATACAGCTACTACCATGCATTGGGCCCTGAAATATGACCCCGCTCGACTTCTTATCCACCCTAGTTCTCTGTCCAGGAGTTGCAAGTAGTTTCTGGTGTTTGTAGCCTACTGGAGGCTGTGGACAGCGCTGACCGTAGGGGTGGGCTGTGATGCGGTAGGTACGTGGCACGGTGTACCGAATACCCGTTAGGTATCTCGGGAACCCTGTTCACATCGTTTGGGGCTGTGAGCGAAACCTCGGCCGGGTCTCCTCATGGATGGAACCCGAATAGGCGATAAACCTGGACTAGAGACTTAGGTGTTTAGGTAGGTCGTGGTCTACAACCACGTCGGCTTTCGCTTGAAGTCTGCCGAGCACATGTCGTGTGCAGACGCTAAGTGGTGGAAACATGTATGAAGAAGTACACCCCTGCAGGGTTAACATGATCTATTCGAATATCCGCGTCCGCGGTAAAGGACTACTTGGTTCCCTATACAGTTCATAGACAAGTAAATGGAAACTACTAAAAGCCTCAAGATAAGTGTGAGTGCCGAGGATGGCTCTTCCGTAGGAAGACGGAGGTGGATCCTCGGTAGTGTATTGAAGTGGTGAGTAGTGGACTCGTGTGCGCAAAACCATTTCAAGTTGGAGTCTCGTAGGATAGCCTAGCCAAGAGTCAAAGCTGGCTTGCTGCAACAACTCCACCAACCCTTCTTGATAATGTGCATGTATGTAGGATCTGATGTAAGTCTTGCTGAGTACCTTTGTACTCATATTGCTATAATTTTACAGAAGACGCTGCAACCCCTTCTGATGGGTTCTTCGTAGACGTTGACATCAATGAGTAGGCTAAGGCCCAGGTGGTGATCCTGAGCTTGTGAAGGACCACGTAGTATAGCTAGGCTTTCCAAGCCTCTTTTATTTTACTAGTTGTCTGTACCCAGACAAGTTACTTCCGCTGCTGGTTTGTATGACTGTATGACTTGAATGCTGGGTCGTGTGACCCGTACCTATGTGTATGTTATGTATGGCTCTCTAAGCCTTAAATAAAGTACTTGTGTCGTAGAGTCATGTTGTGATGCCTTGTTGTATTTGCACATATCGAGCATATTGTGTGTATGACTGAAATGCTTGGTATGTGTGGGATCTGACTATCTAGTTGTTTATCTTTAGTAGCCTCTCTTACCGGGAAATGTCTCCTAGTGTTTCCACCGAGCCATGGTAGCTTGCTACTGCTTCGGAACACTTAGGCTGGCCAGCATGTGTCCTTCTTCGTTCCTGTGTCTGTCCCTTTGGGGAAATGTCACGCATTGAGTACCGGAGTCCTGTTAGCCCGCTACAGCCCGGTTTACCGGAGTCCTGCTAGCCCAGTGCTACAGTCCGGACCCACTTGCTGATGACCGACACGTTCGTTGCTGGGTCATGGATGCCTGTCCCTGTAAGTCTGTGCCACTTTGGGTTTACGACTAGCTATGTCAGCCCGGGCTCCTTATCATATGGGTGCTAGCGACACTATCATATACGTGTGCCAAAAGGCGCAAACGGTCCCGGGCAAAGGTAAGGCGACACCCGTGGGAATACTGTGCGTGAGGCCGCAAAGTGATATGAGGTGTTACATGCTAGACCTATGTGGCATCGAGTCGGGGTCCTAACACTCACTTAGCCATAGAATTCTATAATTTTAAATTTCGGCGAAGCCCCTGGTATTGGAAGACCGAATCCGGGGCGCTATCCACGCCTTCGTCGGACATTTATCCAGAACTTCGCTCGAAGTGGCGTGAGTCTTTAAGGACTCGAAAAGACCTCTCGAACAGTGACCAGTCTCTCGCCTTATCATGCCGGTCAGTTTTAGCTTTCTCCACTGAGGTGCTCGCCTGGCTCAACCGGGGCGCAATCGCAGTGGTTCTCCCAGTGCCACCTTAGCCGACAGAACGGAACGTAAGGCACCAAAACGTGGGATCCGGGCAAACCCAACTATTGACCCAAGACATCATTCGGAGCCGATTCATATAATGCTATAAGTTCGGGGTGCCACACTTATGAAAGTGTTTGGACTTATCACACCATAATGTGGGGAACATAAGCCCCTGGTGTATTAGACCGTACCAAAATATACGGGTGCGAGATGTCCTATAATGAACATATATATATATATATATATGTGTGTATATATATATATATATATATATATAAAGTAATGTAATTGCAGTCGAAAAGTGCTGCATTATTTATTAACGGAAGTCTGCTATGAGTGCGGACTGATACAAACAGTGCGGTAAGCAAGGGATTTGGACTATTTAAACATGTCCCCCTCCAGGGATGAGCTACGGACTTGGTGTATATAATCGAATTTAATGCTCGTAATTGAGACCACCTGAGTGTTCGTCGCAGCCTTCTTTCTTCCATGGCTATTGCATCGTTGGTTCGGCAGTTTCACCGCCGGACAGGGCCTCTGGTTAACGGAGTCCTGTGTATACAAAGAAGGAAAATAATAATAAAAAAAGGGGGGGCGCACTTGCGAGCCCCTGGTGTGGTGGAGCCGCACTCTGGGTCCATTGTGATCGTGCCCCTTCCCCTGCGCCCATGGTATCTCCAAAGCGTAATGATGTACGCGGAGGGTTGTTCTTGCAATCATGCGAGGGCGGGGGTTGGGGCCGCATTGCTACGCGTTCTCTGATCGTGCCAGGTTGTCTTGGTTGGTATTGCTTCGGGCGCGTTTTGCTGTATCCGGCCGTTTAATGGCCAGATTCAAAAATTGCCTTAAAAGGCTGCTCTCTACTTCTGCCGCGAGAGCCGCTGTATGTTCCTCCGTTCGGAGGGAGCGTTCCGTATTTCCGTTGACCGTGATGACTCCACAAGGGCCTGGCATCTTGAGCTTGAGGTATGCATAGTGCGGCACCGCGTTGAACTTTGCAAACGCGGTTCGTCTGAGCAGAGCGTGATAGCCGCTGCGAAATGGGACTATGTTGAAGATTAACTCTTCGCTCCGGAAATTATCCGGGGATCCGAAGACCACTTCCAGTGTGACCGAGCCTGTACAATTGGCTTCCACACCTGGTATGATACCTTTAAAGGTTGTCTTTGTAGGTTTAATCCTTGAGGGGTCTATGCCCATCTTGTGCACTGTATCCTGAAAAGCAGGTTCAGGCTACTACCGCCGTCCATCAGGACTCTCGTGAGGTGAAATCCATCGACGATTGGGTCTAAAACCAATGCGGCGAATCCGCCATGGCGTATGCTGGTCGGATGGTCTCTTCGATCGAAAGTGATCGAACAAGAGGACCATGGATTGAACTTTGGGGCGACTGGCTCCATCGCATAGACGTCCCTTAGTGCGCGCTTCCTCTCCCTCTTGGGTATATGGGTTGCGTAAATCATGTTCACTGTCCGCACTTGTGGGGGGAAACCCTTCTGTCCTCTATTGTTCGGCGGTCGGGTCTCCTCCTCGTTGTCGCTGTTTAGCCCCTTGTCATTGTTTTCGGCAATTAACTTGCCTGCCTGCTTGAACACCCAGCAATCTCTGTTGGTGTGATTGGCTGGATTTTCGGGGGTGCCATGTATCTGACATAAGCGGTCGAGTATTCGGTCCAAGTTGGACGGACCAGGAGTGGTTCTTTTGAATGGCTTCTTCCGCTGATCGGGTTTAGAGCCTCGGAATCCGGCGTTGACTGCCGTATCCTCCTTATCGTCGCCGTTAATGCGGCGTTTGTTTTTGTTTCGACGTGACCTGCAGTTGTGGTCCTTAGTATCCAGACTGCCAGAATTTTTATCGAGGTTGTTGCCACGGGCTAGCAAGCTATCCTCTCCCGCGCAAAAGCGGGTCATTAATGATGTGAGTGCTGCCATGGATTTCGGCTTTTCCTGTCCCAGGTGTCGGGCTAGCCACTCGTCGCGGATGTTATGTTTGAAGGCTGCGAGGGCCTCTGCATTCGGACAGTCGATGATTTGGTTTTTCTTTGTCAAGAACCGTGTCCAGAATTGTCTAGCCGATTCCTCTGGCTGCTGAATTATGTGGCTTAGGTCATCGGCGTCTGGTGGCCGCACATACGTGCCCTGGAAATTGTCGAAGAATGCGGCTTCCAGGTCTTCCCAACACCCAATTGACTCTGCGGGCAAGCTATTAAGCCAATGCCGGGCTGGTCCTTTAAGCTTGAGTGGGAGGTACTTGATGGCATGGAGATCGTCGCCGCGGGCCATATGGATGTGAAGGAGATAATCTTCAATCCAAACCGCGGGGTCTGTTGTGCCGTTGTAGGATTCGATGTTTATGGGTTTAAACCCTTCGGGGATTTGATGATCCATTACTTCGTCAATGAAGCATAGCGGGTGTGCGGCGCCTCTATATTGAGCAATATCACGACGCAGCTCGAGAGAGCGTTGTCTGCTGTGTTCGGCCCGGCCGGGGTTATTGTATCCGGCGCAATGGTATTCGTCGCTGGTTGTGGGGCGCCCTCGTGATCCGTAGATGGATCTGGATTGTCTTGCTTTGTCCTCCAATACGTCTCGCAAGTCCGGCGCGTTCCCTCTTGGCTTCGTACTTTTGGAGCGATGCCGGGGTACGGTCTTTGTGGAGGGTCTGGATGCCTCTCTGTCGCGACCACGTGGTGGTCGGTCGGCCGTATCGTGCGCTGGTGATGAAGGTATGTAAGCTTCCTCCTCTAATCGGGGGAGCAACTTGCGTCTGGGGTAGCTTTTGGAGGGGTGTTCGAGTTTAAACTCTTCGGTCGCGAGGACCTCGGTCCATCGATCGGCCAGCAGGTCCTGATCAGCTTGAAGCTGCTGCTGCTTTTTCTTTAGGCTTTTTGCCGTGGCGATAAGACTGCGTTTAAAACGCTCTTGTTCGACAGGATCCTCGGGCACGACGAATTCGTCGTCGTTGAGGCTTGCCTCGTCTTCGGAGGGAGGTATATAGTTATAATCCTCGACCTCTTCGTCTGCCGCCCTCTCGTGGGGGCTTGCTTCTGCATCCTCCTGCGCTGAGTCTTGCTGGAGGGGATTATCTTCGGCACTCTCTGGGGTATTATTATCTCCTGTGCCGGAATCTCCATTCTTGTTGTGGCGGGATTTAGAGCGGCGCCGCTGACGTCGGCGCTTGGGCTGTTTCTTTAAGGAATCTGCCTCCGCTACTTCTTCGCTGTCCCCGTCCTTTGGGGTGTCCACCATGTATATGTCGTATGACGAGGTGGTCTTCCAGTGCCCTGTAGGCGCTGGTTCCTGTTCGTCTCCGGCATCGTCGTCCATAGCGTCGATGTCTTCGGAGTCGTAGTCTAGCATGTCGGTAAGATCATCGACAGTGGCTACAACGTGGGTGGTGGGTGGGCTATGAATTTCTTCGTCGTCCGTATCCCAACCATCCTGGCCATAGTCCGGCCAGGACTCTCCTGATAGCGAGAGATGCTTTAGCGAATTTAGGATGTCGCCAAAGGGTGAGTGTTGGAAGATGTCCGCGGTGGTGAATTCCATAACCGGCGCCCAATACGATTCGGTTGGTAGGGGCGTGGGAGGTCCGGAGTCCGGCAAGGAGTCCGGCACCTCGGAATCACGAGTTTTGCGAGGGACAAGGTTAGTGTTCGGCTCCATCGCCGTGGAAGTTGAAGCCCCCGAGGTGGTGTCCATCCACCGGTCCTCGATCTGGGCGATCGGCTCCGGACTAAGGGCTGAAGCGGATTCATGTGCGGCCACCAAGGCACTGTTCGGCGGCAGAGCTAGATCATGCCCATCGCAACAGTGCGGCGCGCTTGGCTTTGGCTCGAGTCCGTCGAAGATCAAGTCCCTGCGGGCGTCGGCTGTGAAGTTTAGGCTTCTGAATCTGACCTGATGGCCAGGGGCGTAGCTTTCGATCTGCTCCAGATGGCCAAGTGAATTAGCCTGCAGTGCGAAGCCGCCGAATATGAAGATCTGTCCGGGGAGAAAAGTCTCACCCTGGACAGCGTTGTTGATTGAAGATGCCATCGAGCCTATCGGTGACGACACAGAGGAACTCTCAATGAAAGCACCAATGTCGGTGTCAAAACCGGCGGATCTCGGGTAGGGGGTCCCGAACTGTGCGTCTAGGCGGATGGTAACAGGAGGCAAGGGACACGATGTTTTACCCAGGTTCGGGCCCTCTTGATGGAGGTAAAACCCTACGTCCTGCTTGATTAATATTGATGATATGGGTAGTACAAGAGTGGATCTACCACGAGATCAAGGAGGCTAAACCCTAAAGCTAGCCTATGGTATGATTGTTGTAATGTATGTTGTGTCCTACAGACTAAAGCCCTCCGGTTTATATAGACACCGGAGGAGGCTAGGGTTACACAGAGTCGGTTACAATGGTAGGAGATCTACATATCCGTATTGCCAAGCTTGCCTTCCACGCCAAGGAAAGTCCCATCCGGACACGGGACGGAGTCTTCAATATTGTATCTTCGTAGTCTTGGAGTCCGGCGGACGATGATAGTCCGGCTGTACGGACACCCCCTAGTCCAGGACTCCCTCACCAGTCAAGGAGCCGCTTCTCAGCTGCGATTACGAGGGACTCGGCCAGCCGGCTGCTCTCGGCCGCGCAGGCGGACGACTTTCGGTAGTCGCCAGCTATGGTCAGAATTCCCTTGGAACTCGGCATCTTCATCTTGAGGTAGGCGTAGTGAGGAACCGCCATGAACTTGGCCAATGCAGGTCAGCCAAGCAGCACGTGGTACGGGCTTTCAAGGTCCACTACTTCAAACCAGACTGGCTCTCGGCAGAAATGATCTTTGTCCCGAAGAGGACGTCTATCAGGATCTTGCCGATTGGTGAGCAGGAAAGGCTGGGTACAATACCATGGAACACAGTCCGGCTGCTCTGCAGCTCTCTTTGCTTGATTCCTAGCTTCTCCATAGTATCTTTGTACAGGATGTTGATGCTACTGCCTCCGTCTATCAGCACTCTCGAAAAGCGGGCAGCCCGCCTATCAGTGGCCAAGGTGGCACCTAGGACCAGGGCATAGGAGCCCGGATTCGGCATCACCTTTGGGTGATCCACTCTACTCCAACTGATAGGCCTCTCGGACCAATGCATGAACTCTGGAGTACTTGTTGCCACTGTGCTTACTTCTTGTTGCTGCTGCCGTCTACTGTGCCGATCATCAGCCACACTTGTGAACACCACGTAGGCTCCATGCTCTTCTGGGTACTCGTCTTGCACTGCGCCGACTGGCCGAGCAGCCGGCTGCTGGGGTGGCGGCGAAGGCGGCGGCCCAGCAGGCGGAGGGGGAAGGAGGCCGTCTCCCTTGGCGATTCTGGTGAGCCAGTGGCATTTTCGGGTGGTATGATTTGATGGCTTCGCGCCACTGTGGAACTTGCAGGGACCATCCAGAGTCTACTCATAGGAAAAGGCCGACAACCAATTGGACTTGCCTCCTTTCGGCCGTTTGGCCGGAGGCTGCGCCTCCGGCTGTTGATCTTCGACCGTCGCAACCTGCCGACTGTTGGAAATCAGCTGTTGGGCCTTGCGTTTGTTGTCGCTCTGTTGTGGGCGCCGACTAGTGTCTCCAGCTGGAGTTCTGGGAGCCTGAGGGCCACTTTGCCAGCCGCATTGACTTGAATCTCTGTCTTCATGGAGGAGTCGGCTATGGCGTACTTGTCAGCTATGATCAGCAGTTCGTCGAGGGTTTCTGGCTCGTCGTAGAGGAGCCTGTGCTTGAGGAGGGTACGTTCTCGGCACCCGGCAGTGAAGTACTCGATGGCCTGCACCTCGTGCACGCCCTCGCAGGAGTTCCGAAGCTCGCCCCAGCGCGTGAGGTAGTCGCGTGTTGACTCATCAGGGCCTTGCACGCACAAGGAAAGCTGGCGCAGCTTGGGAGGTCGCTTGTACGTGCTCGTGAAGTTGCGGATGAAGGCTTCGGTGAAGTCGACCCAGCTGTTGATGCTGCGGGGCTTCAGACTGTTCAACCATGTCCGGGCCGTGCCCTGAAGCATGAGTGGAACGTACTTCACGGCAACTCGCTTGTTGCCGTTCGCTATACTGACGGCCGTTGAGTAATCAATTAGCCAGTCTTCCGGCTTCACAGAGCCGGTGTACTTGGGTGTGTCTCGAGGGAGCGTGAACCCTTTGGGGAAGGGCTCGTCTCGGATGCGGGGTCCGAAGCAAGGCGGACCCAGCTCGTCTTCTTCTTCCAGCGCCAGGGATCGGTGGAGTCGGTCGATCCGATGGCGGGCGTCGTTCTCTCCGACTCCCTCTCGACGGCCGAGGCGGCCGCCGAAAGTCCGATGCTAAACAGGCGGTGGGGAAACTCGCCCCTCTCTTCTTGGTGGGGGAGGCAGGTAGTCGTCCCGCCTCTCCACTGCTCTTGGACGGCCGTCTTGGTCATGCTCAATGGTGATGTGAGTCCGACTACGACTGACAGCCGGCTCCTTTTCTTTCCTTCCGCGGACTCCGCCAGTCGGCATCCGAGATGTCGCGCCTTGATCTCGGCGGGGAGGCAAGTCGTCGTTCGGTTGCTGCAGCACATCTGCGCAGCCGCCGGCCGCGTTCTGCGCAGCAACCGCGTCGAGGAGCTGCTGGACTCGCTCCGTTATCATGCGGCGCTCTTCGCCCTCGAAGTTCTTCAGCTCGTCAGTCGCCGCTTGGGCGGCGCGGATGTTCTCCGCAGTGGTGGCGTACACGGGGCGTTTTGCCCCAAACAAGTCGGCGATGGTCGCGCCACGTTGCCAGACCGCGCCTAGGCGGCTTGGCCCAGTCGGAGCCGGCGAGCCGCCCACAGCGTGATCCATTTCGCGCTGGTAGGCTTCTGACAAGCGCCTCATGCTCGCTAGCCTCTTGGCGCCTTCGATGATCTGAAGGCGGCGTGTCTCCAGCGTCTCGGCGTCTGCGTCCTCTGGAATGGGCGCAGTCAGGTCTTGCAGGGCCGCGGCGAGCGGGTCCCGAGCTTCTTCACCCGAGCGCTCATCGTGGCTGATGACGAGTACTTCCGTGACGGCGCTTCCGCCGCTCTCCTCGTGAGGAAGCGGCTCGTCGTAGACCACCACGTTGGTGGGGAAAGTGTCAAGCGACATGGCGTCGGAGTCGACCAGCATCGGGTCGGTGGAGCCTACGAACTCCAAGTCCACGGCGGGCTCGTCGGCGACGTGGAGTTGGTCGAGGAGGCCCGCGAGAGGCTCTCGGGGCCACCCGCGCCTGCGTCGGATGCAGGCTCGTCGGAGAGTCGAACCTCGCCGACAAGTTCGGCGAGGCTGCTCGCTGCACAGGCGGCCTCAGCGCCGCACAGCGCGTCGACGCAGACTCCATCTAGCGAGCCTGGCTGGCTGCGCTCGCCAGGGAGGAAGAGGGTTCCCGTCCAGAACAGTTCTCCGGATGACGGTGCACTAGGCCCCACGGTGGGCGCCAAATGTCGGGGGTTGGGTGCGACATATACCAAAGGATGGCTTATCATGGTGGGGGTGAGTAGAACATCGCCGGTGCCTGGCAACGGGATGAGGCAAAGACATGCACGCCGGCGGATCTTACCCAGCTTCAGGGCTCTCCGAGGAGATAACACCCCTACTGCTGCTCTGCGGGGTCTCCGCATGATCACTAAGGCAAAGTGAATACAAGTGTGCTCCTAGAGCTGTTTCTGGAGGAAGGAGAAGGCAAGGCTAGCTCTCTCCCTCCTTCGTGTTCTGTCTAATGCTACTGGATGCCAACCCTTTGCATGGGTGCCCTGGGGGGTTTATATAGGCCTACCCCCCAGGGTTACAATGGTAAAAACTGGCTGGGCGCGGGTCCCAGCCGTCTGTCTCTCAAGCGTCGTCTTCTCCGCCGACTCCTGGGGCCCGCCGACTGGTGGGTCCCGCTGACTGGCCTGGTACGAGGGCGTCAGCCCGTGCCCGCCGCGGGCGGGTCTTGCCGGCTGCAGATTACTGTAGCCGTGGTTCTAATGATGCGGGCTTGGTCATGGGGTTATGGCAACAGTGCCGCCGCCTGCGGGCGATCACTGTGGCCATTCCACGGTCGCATCTGGTTAATGGCGCGTGGGGCCCGTGGGAGGGGCCGACCGGCTTTGGGGGGCCGACTCCCACCGGGTCCGACTCTCGGCACGCCCGCCGCCTTCGATACTCTCGCTGACTGGTAGGCCCCGCCGTCTCTGGGCCGTACAGACAAGGCGTCGTGGGTACAGGGCCCCGCCCCAAGGGCTGATGTTAGGGCTGGCATGGCAACAGTGCCGCGCCGGGCGGAGATCTCCGTGAGTACGGCGCACTGTGGCCATGCTCGTCTTTAATTATCGGGTGGTTGGGAGTCGCGGGCCGACTCTTCATAGTCGGCTTCTTCGGAGTCGGCTTTGCGACTCGGCCGAGACGAGAGTCGCCTTGGGGACTCGGCTCGTCTCGGAGTCGCCTTTTGGGACTCGGCTCATATCGGAGTCGCCTGCTGGGACTCGGCTTATCTTGGAGTCGCCGTAGGTACTTGAGGGGCGCAGTCTGCCCCGATGTCTTGAAAGGTTCTGGGTCTCGGGTTAGCCTACCCGTGGCCCATTACTCCGACAAAATCCTTATATTGCTAGTTACATAAAGAACAGAAAGCAAATATAAGATGAAGAGAATACTAATGAAAGGGAAGAGACTTTCCAATATCCTCCTATTATTTCTTGTGATGAATCAGGGAACGAGGAGAAGCTTTCTATACAACCAATCTCATTAATAAGGAGCTCAAAAAGGAGGGTTAAACCCACACATGATGTGAAGAAGAAAAAGAAAAGATGGAGAAACAAAGGTAGGAAGGTATCCCTCCCAAATGATGTTTCTCCTATTACTCATTGTGATGATGATAATTGCTATACTATTGGTGCTATCCATACTATTAATGATGAGAGTGATTATGCTTATGATATGAAAAGGCCCAAGCTTCGTGATGCTATGTTTGATGAGAATGACATGTTTGAGAATATATTTGCTGCAATTGATGTTTGTCCTAAGCTTGGGGATGCTACGTTTAATGAAGATGATATTTTTAGCCTCCCAAGTTTTGATGAGCAAATTTATTATGGTGATAGCATGCCTCCTATTTATGACTGGTATATTGATGAAAGTGGGTTTGACAGAGTGTCAACTTCAGGATGTAATGATCCCACTGTTTTGGAGAATGTTGAATCTTATTGTGATATTTATGAAAGTGGATTTGGAGAGGTCATGACTTTATTTAGTGATGAATCCACTAATTTGGAAGAGGTTTCAATTGATTATGATGAGAACAAAGTTGCTACTTATGATGATTATTGTGATGACACTTATGCTATAAAAAGTAGTGATGATTATATTTATAACACTTGTCATGATTATGATTACACCTTTTCTTAACATTACTCTTTTAATGTGGAAACAATTTATAGTATTCGAGTCTCTTATGATACTCCCACTATTCCGAATAAGAAGAATTTTGCTTATGTGGAGAGTAATAAAAATTATATGCTTGTAGATCATGAAAATAATGCTTTATGTGATGGTTATATTGTTGAATTCATTCATGATGCTACTGAAAATTATTATGAGGGATGAACATATGGTTTTAGGAATTGCAATAATATCAAGTTTCCTCTCTATATGCTTAAAATCTTGAAATTATGCTTGTTTTGCCTTCCTATGCTAGTTGATTATTGTTCCCATAAATTGTTTGCTCAAAAAATCCAAATTCATATGAAGTGGGTTAGACTTAAATGTGCTAGTAATATTCTTCATGACGCTCTCTTTATGTTTAAATTCTTATCTTTTATGTGCGCATCATTGAAATCATCATGCCTAGCTAGGGGCATTAAACTTTAGCGCTTGTTGGGAGGCAACCCAATTTTATTTTTTTTCTTTGGTTTTTGCTCCTGTTTAGTAATAAATAATTCATCTAGCCTTTGTTTAGATGTGGTTTTATGTTTTAATTAGTGTTTGTGCCAAGTAGAACCTTTGGGGAGACTTGGGTGAAGTCTTTATGAGCTTGCTGTAAAAATAAGAAACTTTTGCACTCACGAGATTAGCTGCCATTTTATACCGGGGAGTGATTTTAGGTTGATTATTTGTGAAGATGATTAATAAACAAATTCCTCAGGTCCACCAATTTATTTCAGAATTTTTGGAGTTACATAAGTATTCGAATGATACAGATTACTACAGACTGTTCTGTTTTTGATAGATTATGTTTTCTATGTGTTGTTTGCTTATTTTGATGAATCTATGAGTAGTATCGGAGGGCAGTAACCATAGAGAAGTTAGAATACAATTGCTATTACACCAATATGAATTTAGAATGAGTTCACAATAGTACCTAAGTGGTGGTTTTATTTTCTTACACTAACGGAGCTTACGAGTTTTCTGTTTAGTTTTGTGTTGTGAAGTTTTCAAGTTTTGGGTAAAGATTTGATGGACTATGGAATAATGAGTGGCAAGAGCCTAAGCTTGGGAATTCCCAAGGCACCCCAAGGTAATATTCAAGGACAACCAAGAGCCTAAGCTTGGGGATGCCCTGGATGGCATCCCCTCTTTCGTCTTCGTTCATCGATAACTTTACTTGGAGCTATATTTTTATTCACCACATGATATGTGTTTTTCTTGGAGCGTCTTGTATGATATGAGTCTTTGATTTTTAGTTGACCACAATCATCCTTGCTGCACACACCTTTTTGGAGAGACACACATGGTTCGGAATTTATTACAATACTCTATGTGCTTCACTTATATCTTTTGAGCTAGACAGTTTTGCTCTATGTGCTTCACTTATATCTTTTAGAGCACGGCGGTGGTTTTATTTTGTAGAAATAATTGATCTCTCATGCTTCACTTATATTATTTTGAGAGTCTTTTAGAACAGCATGGTATTTGCTATGGTTATAAAATTGGTCCTAGAATGATGAGCATCCAAGTTGGGTATAATAAAAACTATCATAGAAAGTGCATTGGATACTATGATCAATTTGATGCTTGATAATTGTTTTGAGATATAAAGGTGGTAATGTTAGAGTCATGCTAGTTGGGTAATTATGCAATTGAGAAATACTTGTGTTAAAGTTGGCAAGTCCCATAGCACGCACGTATGGTAAAAGTTGTGTAACAAATTTGTTGCATGGGATGCCCTTTTGATTGCCTTCCTTATGAGTGGAGGTCGGGATCGCGCAATGGTTAACTCCTACCAACCCTTCCTCTAGGAGCATGCATAGTAGTACTTTGCTTCGAGGGATAATAAAACTTTTGCAATAAGTATATGAGTTCTTTATGACTAATGTGAGTCCATGGATTATACGCACTCTTACCCTTCCATCATTGCTAGCCTCTACGGTACCGTGCATTGCCCTTTCTTACCTTGAGAGTTGGTGAAAACTTCGCCGGTGCATCCAAACACTACTAGGGAAAAGCCTATACACAGAATCTTACTAGTAGCGAGGGTTAAAAACCCTCGCTACTGCTACTTACTAGTAGCGCATGTTTTTAAACCTCGCTACTACTAAGTTGATAGCAGTAGCGCGGGTTTTAACCCTCGCTACTACTAAGCGGTCTCTACCGTGCCCCCCAGGACATGCCATAGTAGTAGCGCGGGTTTTTAACCCTCGCTACTACTAAGTTGATAGAAGTAGCGCTGGTTTTTAGCCCTCGCTACTACTAAGTGGTGCCATAGTAGTAGCGAGGGGTAAAAACCCGCGCTACTACTAAAGGTCCCATTTTCAAACTCTACCTCCCTGGTGGATCGCCTTTTCAGTTTTAAAAAAATAGAAGAAAATGATGAAAATGTCAAAAAAATAAAAGAAAATAAGTTTCCCATGTGATATGTGGTCTAGTTGTTGGGAAAATTTGCAAATATGAATTTCCACTTTATTTGCAAAATCTCTCGAGAATTTGTAAAAATGGGCATAACTTTTGCATACTAACTCGGATGAAAAAGTTTTTTATATGAAAAATCATCTACTCAAAAAGTTACATCCAAATTTAACCGGGGGAACCCCGTTAAACATTTTCAAAATCCTCAAAAACCTAACACAAAAAAGTTACGGGGCTTTTAAGATCTAGAGGCAAAAATATTCATCAAATTTCAGTTTTTTTAATTTTTGTTAAATCTGGTCAAACTATGGTCAAACTAATTATTCAAGAATATTAGTGTTACTAAATAATTATTTAAGTTTTTTTGAATTTTGGTCAAATCTGGTCAAACTATGGTCAAATCTGGTCAAACTATGGTCAAACTGTGGTCAAACTGTGGTCAAACTAATTATTCAAGAAATATTAGTGTTACTAATTTTTTAGAACAATAGTTTCAAACTCAAACAGTGAAATGTGTGACTTCATGCTCAAGCTAAATTCCTGAGGTTAATAGGATTGACATCTTACTATTGTCAGGAAAACAACAAGTGCAGACTTGGAAACAAGGGAGAATAGAACCCGGAACTTAAGCATGCTGAGGCTGGAGTAGTGAGAGGATGGGTGACCGTCTGGGAAGTTAGATGATTTGGAATGATGAGGGGTGATTAGAGATTAAATTGAGCAGCGATGAGGGGTGATTAGAGATTTGAGGTTAAAATAATTCAGAAATTTGAAAATTAGGGAAAAAAATCGAGCGCCAGCCCCCGCGCTACTAATAGGCCCAAAACCCGTGCTGCTGCTAGGCTTTTCCCTAGTAGTGAAACCCCGTGGTATGATACGCTCTATCACACATAAACCTCCTTATATCTTCCTCAAAACAGCCACCATACCTACCTATTATGGCATTTCCATAGCCATTCCAAGATATATTGCCATGCAACTTCCCACCGTTCCGTTTATCATGACATGCATCATCATTGTCATATTGCCTTGCATGATCATGTAGTTGACATCGTATTTGTGGCAAAGCCACCATGCATAATTTTTCATACATGTCACTCTTGATTCATTGCCCATCCCGGTACACCGCAGGAGGCATTCATATAGAGTCATATCTTGTTCTAGTATCGAGTTGTAATGCATGGGTTGTAAATAAATAGAAGTGTGATGATCATCATTATTAGAGCATTGTCCCCTATATAAAAAAAAGAAAGGCCAAATAAAAAAAAGGCCCCCCAAAAAAGGCCAAATAAAAAAAAAGAGGGAAGGCCCAAAAAAATGGAAAGGCCAAAAAAAAGAGAAAGGCCCAAAAAAAGAAAATAAAAAAGGGGGACAATGTTACTATCCTTTTCCACACTTGTGCTTCAAAGTAGCACCATGATCTTCATGATAGAGAGTCTCTTATGTTGTCACTTTCATATACTAGTGGGATTTTTTCATTATAGAACTTGGCTTGTATATTCCAACGATGGGCTTCCTAAAAATGCCCTAGGTCTTCGTGAGCAAGCAAGTTGGATGCACACCCACTTAGTTTCTTTTGTTGAGCTTTCATACATTTATAGCTCTAGTGCATCCGTTGCATGGCAATCCCTACTCCTCATGTTGACATCAATTGATGGGCATCTCCATAGCCCGTTTATTAGCCTCGTCAATATGAGACTTTCTCCTTTTTTGTCTTCTCCACACAACCTCCATCATCATATTCTATTCCACCCATAGTGCTATACCCATGGCTCACGCTCATGTATTGCGTGAGAGTTGAAAAAAGCTGAAGCGCGTTAAAAAGTATGAACCAATTGCTTAGCAGAAACTAGGGTTGCGCATGATGGGAGTATTTTGTGTGATGAAAATGAAACATAGCCTAACTATATGATTTTGTAGGGATGAACTTTGTTATTTTGAGAAGACATGATTGCTTTGTTAGTATGCTTGAAGTATTACTATTCTTATGTCAATATGAACTTCTGTCTTGAATCATTTGGATCTGAACATTCATGCCACAATAAAGAAAATTACATTGATAAATATGCTAGGTAGCATTCCACATAAAAAATTCTATTTTTATCATTTACCTACTCGAGGACGAGCAGGAATTAAGCTTGGGGATGCTTCATACGTCTCCAATGTATCTATAATTTTTGATTGTTCCATGCTATTACCCGTTTTGGATATTTATGGGCTTTACTCTACACTTTTATATCATTTTTGGGACTAACCTACTAACCGGAGGCCCAGCGCAAATTACTGTTTTCTTGCCTATTTCAGTGTTTCTAAGAAAAGGAATATAAAACGGAGTCCAAATGGAATGAAACATACGGGAGAGTTATTTTTGGAATGATAGCAATCCAGGAGACTTGGAGTAGACGTCAGGACAGCTTCGAGGTGGCCACGAGGCAGGGAGGCGCGCCCTACCCCCCGGGCATGCCCCCACCCTCGTGGGCCCCTCGTGGCTCCCTTGACCGACTTCTTTCGCCTATATATGTCCATATACCCTAAAAACATTGAGGAGCACAATATATCGGGAGTTCCACCGCCGCAAGCCTCTATAGCCACCAAAAACCAATCAGGACCCTGTTCTGGCACCCTGCCGGAGGGGGGATCCCTCACGGGCCGCCATCTTCATCATCCCAATGCTCTCCATAACAAGGAGGGAGTAGTTCACCCTCGGGGCTGAGGGTATGTACTAGTAGCTATGTGTTTGATCTCTCTCTCTCATGTTCCTGATTTGGCACGATCTTGATGTATCGCGAGCTTTGCTATTATAGTTGGATTTTAAGATGTTTCTCCCCCTCTACTCTCTTGTGATGAATTGAGTTTTCCCCTTGAAGTTGTCTTGTCGGATTGAGTCTTTAAGGATTTGAGAACACTTGATGTATGTCTTGTCGTGCTTATCTGTGGTGACAATGGGATATTCACGTGATTTATTTGATGTATGTTTTGGTGATGAACTTGTGGGTTCAATGAACTTATGCATAGGGGTTGGCACACGTTTTCGTCTTGACTCTCTGGTAGAAACTTTGGGGCACTCTTTGAAGTACTTTGTGTTGGTTCGAATAGATGAATCTGAGATTGTGTGATGCATATCGTATAATCATACCCACGGATACTTGAGGTGACATTGGAGTATCTAGGTGACATTAGGGTTTTGGTTGATTTGTATCTTAAGGTGTTATCTAGTACCAACTCTAGGATAGATTGAACGGAAAGAATAGCTTCGTGTTATTTTACTACGGACTCTTGAATAGATCGATCAGAAAGAATATCATTGAGGTGGTTTCATACCCTACCATAGTCTCTTCGTTTGTTCTCCGCTATTAGTGACTTTGGAGTGACTATTTGTTGCATGTTGTGGGATAGTTATATGATCCAGTTATGTTATTATTGTTGAGAGAACTTGCACTAGTGAAATTATGAACCTTAGGCCTTGTTTCCTAGCATTGCAATACCATTAACGCTCACTTTTATCATTAGTTACCTTGCTGTTTTTATATTTTCAGATTATAAAAACCTATATCTACCATCCAGATTGCACTTGTATCACCATCTCTTTGTCGAACTAGTGCACCTATACAATTTGCCATTGTATTGGGTGTGTTGGGGACACAAGAGACGCTTTGTTATTTGGTTTCAGGGTTGTTGGAGAGAGACCATCTTCATCCTACGCCTCCCACTGATTGATAAACCTTAGGTCATCCACTTGAGGGAAATTTGCTACTGTCCTACAAACCTCTACACTTGGAGGCCCAACAACGTCTACAAGAAGAAGGTTGTGTAGTTGACATCACCAATCCATAAATGGATCGCTGGAGCTTGCAAACTTTGTTAGCAACTTTAGGATCGACAAAACCTTCTGGTTGCATCATATACAACTCTTCTTTAAGAAATCCATTAAGGAATGCAGTTTTGACGTCCATTTACCAAATTTCATAATCATAAAAGGTGGCAATTGCTAACATGATTCGGACAGACTTAAGCATCGCTACGGGTGATAAAGTCTCATCGTAGTCAACTCCTTGAACTTGTCGAAAACCTTTTGCGACAAGTCAAGCTTTATAGACAGTAACATTACCATCAGCGTCAGTCTTCTTCTTGAAGATACATTTATTCACTATGGGTCGTCATTGGGCAAATCCACCAAAGTCCACACTTTGTTCTCATACATGGATCCTATCTCATATTTCATGGCCTCAAGCTATTTATCAGAATCTGGGCTCATCATAGCTTCTTCATAGTTCGTAGGTTCGTCGTGGTAAAGTAACATGACTTCTAGAACAGGATTACCGTACCACTTTGGTGCAGATCATGCTCTGGTTGACCTACGAGGTTCTGTAGCAACTTGATCTGAAGTTTCATGATCATTATCATTAGCTTCCTCTCCAGTTAGTTTAGGCATCACTGGAACCGATTTCTCGGATGAGCTACTTTCCAAATTGAGAGAAGGTACAATTACCTCATCAAGTTCTACTTTCCTCCCACTCACTTCTTTCGAGAGAAACTCCTTCTCTAGAAAGGTTCCATTCTTGGCAACAAAAATCTTGCCTTCGGATCTTTGGTAGAAGGTGTACCCAATTGTTTTATGAGGGTATCCTATGAAGACGAACATCTCCGATTTGGGTTCGAGCTTATCAGGCTGAAGCCTTTTAACATAAGCATCGCATCCCCAAACTTTAAGAAACGACAGCTTAGGTTTGTTGCCAAATCATAGTTCATACAGTGTCGTCTCAACAAATTTTGATGGTGCCCTGTTTAACATGAATGCAGCTGTATCTAATGCATATCTCCAAAACGATAGTGGTAAATCGGTAAGATACATCATAGATCACACCATATCTAATAAAGTTCGGTTACGACGTTCGGGCACACCATTACGCTGTGGTGTTCCAGGTGGCGTGAGTTGTGAAACTATTCCACATTGTTTTAAATGAAGGCCAAACTCGTAACTCAAATATTCACCTCCACGACCAGATCGTAGAAACTTTATTTTCTTGTTACGATGATTCTCCACTTCACTCTGAAATTCTTTGAACTTTTCAAATATTTCAGACATGTGTTTCATTAAGTAGATATACCCATATCAGCTCAAATCATCTGTGAAGGTCAGAAAATAATGATACCCGCCATGAGCCTCAACACTCATCGGACCGCATACATCGGTATGTATTACTTCCAATAAGTCATTAGCTTGTTCCATTGTTCCAGTGAACGGAGTTTTAGTCATCTTGCCCATAAGGCACGCTTCACAAGTATCAAATGATTCATAATCAAGTGATTCCAAAAGTCCATCTGCATGGAGTTTCTTCATGCGCTTTACAACGATATGACATAAACGGTTGCTCCACAAATAAGTTGCACTATCATTATCAACTTTGCACTTTTGGCATCAATATTATGAATATGTGTATCACCACGATCGAGATTTAATAGAAATAGGCCACTCTTCAAGGGTGAATGACCATACTAGATATTACTCATATAAATAGAACAACCATTATTCTCTGATTCAAATGAATAACCATCTCGCACTAAACAAGATCCAGATATAATGTTCATGCTCAATGCTAGCACCAAAAACAATTATTCAGGTCTAAAACTAATCCCGAAGGTAGATGTAGAGGTAGCGTGCCGACGGCGATCACATCGACCTTGGAACCATTCCCGACGCGCATTGTCACCTCATCCTTAGCCAATCTTCGTTTAATCCGTAGTCCCTGTTTCGAGTTACAAATATGAGCAACCGAACCGGTATCAAATACCTAGGCACTAGTACAAGAATTAGTCAGGTACACATCAATAATATGTATATCAAATATACCTTTGTTCACTTTGCCATCCTTCTTATCCTCGAAATACTTGGGGCAGTTCCGCTTCCAGTGACCAGTCCCTTTGCAGTAGAAGCACTCAGTTTCAAGCTTGGGTCCAGCTTTGGGTTTCTTCCCGGGAGTGACAACTTGCTTTCCATTCTTCTTGAAGTTCCCCTTCTTTCACTTGCCCTTCTTCTTGAAACTAGTGGTCTTGTTAACCATCAACACTTGATGCTCCTTCTTGATTTCTACCTCCGCAACCTTGAGCATTGCGAAGAGCTCGGGAATAGTCTTTTCCATCCCTTGCATATTGTAGTTCATCACGAAGCCTTTATAGCTTGGCGGCAATGATTGAATAACTCTGTCAATGACACAATCATCTGGAAGATTAAGTCCTAGCTAAGTCAAGTGATTATGATACCCAGACGTTCTGAGTATGAGTTCACTGACAAAACCATTCTCCTCCATCTTGCAGCTATAGAACTTGTTGGAGACTTCATATCTCTCAACTCGGGCATTTGCTTGAAATATTAAATTCAACTCCTGGAACATCTCATATGGTGCATGACGTTCAAAACATCTTTGAAGTCCTGATTCTAAGCCGTAAAGCATGGCACACTAAACTAATGGGTAGTCATCAGATCGAGCTTGCTAGACGTTCACAACGTCAGCTTCTGCTCCTGCAGTAGGCCTTTCACCTAGCGGTGCATCAAGGACATAATTCTTCTGTCAGGACCCCGACTCGAAGCCACACCGATCTAGCATGTAACACCTCATATCACTTTGCGGCCTCACGCACGGTATTCCCATGGGTGTCGCCTTACCTTGCCCGGGACCGTTTGCGCCTTTTGGCACACGTATATGGTAGTGTCGCTAGCATCCATATGACAAGGAGCCCGGGCTGACATGGCTAGTCGTGAACCCAAAGTGGCACTAACTTACAGGGACATGCGTACATGACCCAGCAACGGATGTGTCAGTCATCAGCGGGTGAATCCGGGCTGTAGCAACTGGGCTAGCAGGACTCCGGTAAACCGGGCTGTAGCAGGCTAACAGGACTCCGGTAGACACCGCGTGACATTTCCCCAAAGGGACAGACACAGGAACGAAGAAGGACACATGCCGGTCAGCCAAAGTGTTCCAGAGCAGTAGCAAGCTACCAAGTGGAAGCATTAGGAGACATTTCCCGGTAAGAGAGGCTACCAAGGATAAACAACTAGATAGTCAGATCCCACACATACCAAGCATTTCAATAACATACACACAATATGCTCGATATGTGCAAATGCAGCATGGCATCACAACATGACTCTACAACTCAAGTATTTTATTCAGTAGGCTCCGAGGAGCGAGATATTACAAACATCGCTCTCTCGACCCAGCATTCAGAGCATACAAGTCAAAGCACAAACGGAAGTTTAACATGTCTGAGTACAGACATCTACAAATGAAAAAGGCTGAGAAGCCTGACTATCTACCAGATCCCGCCGAGGGCAAAAGATCGTCGCTGAGGTAGCAAGCTAAACGTCGAAGTCCAAGCGGAACTACTAGCGAGACTAAAGTCTCTCTGCAAAAACATAGAATAGGCAAACGTGAGTACAAATGTACCCAACAAGACTTACATTAGAACTAGCTACATATGCATCATTATCAACAAAGGGGATGGTGCAGTTTAATTGCAGCAAGCCAGCTTTGACTCGGTGGCTATCCTGAACTACGACTGCAAGTAACTCTTTGAGGAGGCGCACACGAGTCCACATATTCACCAACCAATCCACCACTATGGATCCGCTCCCGTCTCCCTACGAGAACGCCATCCATAGCACTCACGCTTATCTTGCGCATTTTAGAGTATCCACTTTCACTTGTCTATGAACTATATAGGCAACCTAGAAGTCCTTTAACACGGACACTCTCGAATAGATGATGTTAACCCTACAGGGGTGTACTTCTTCACGCACGCTCTCGCCAGTTACCACCATGTACACGTCATGTATCTCGGCTACCTTCAAGTGGAAGCCTGGCGAGGGTGTCGACCACGGCCTACCTAAACACTCAAGTCTCTAGTCCAGGTTTATCGCCTATTCAGGTTCCGTCCGCAGGGAGTCCGGCCGAGGTTTCCACATACGGCCCCGAACGATGTGAGCAGGGTTCTCGAGACACCAAACGGGCGCCCGGTACACCATGCCACGTGCCTACCGCATCACAGCCCACCCCTCGGGTCAGCTCTACGCACGGCCTCCAACATACTACAAACACCAAAAACTACTTGCAACTCCTGGATAGAGGACGAGGGTGATTAAGAAGCCGAGAGGGTCAATAAAGGATCCCAATGAGTGGTAGTAGTTGTTCATGGATCACAAACATAGAACTCAGTTCCTGAGGACGGCTTCAATGAGACAACCCAACATGTACTCCTACATGGCCTCTCACCGCTACCTTTACCAAATCGTGTTCACACACTTAGCTCACACACAGTAGGACATGTTCACACACCTCTGATTCATCCCCGATGAATCAGACCTGACTCAACTCTAAGTAGTAGTAGGCATGACAAACAAGCATGAATGAGTAGGCACATTAGGGCTCAAACAACTCCTACTCACGCTAGTGGGTTTCATATGTTTAATGTGGCAATGACAAGTCATGCAGAGGAAAACGGGTTCAACTACCGCAACAAGTAACAAATGAATCGTTGTTGTCCTAATGCAGTAAAAGAGAGCAGGAGCGAGAGAGTGGGATTTTATCGGAATGAACAAGGGGTTTTTTCTTGCCTGGCACTTCTGAAGATAGTATAGTTCTTCATCGGTGTCATCGATCTCGTCGTCGGTATGTCGTGTACTGAGAGGGGACAAACACCGGCAACACCGAAGGACACACAATCAATGCAATGCACAATATGATGCATGATCATGACATGGCAAAATGAATGTGTTGGGCTAATGCAACTACAATCAGATGGGTTTGAGTTAGTTTGAACCCAAGGTTCAAGTTCAAATTCAAACTATGACTTTATAAAGTGCATTATCATGTTTTGATATAAACAGCAGTCAGCGGGTTTAAGTTGCTTAAACATGCATGAAACCAGTGCAGATGGATAGATTGGATTTTTCTGATCAATTTTCATATATAATTTATCTTATTTGGAGTTACGGTTGAATTTTTATGAATTTTAGAAGTTTAGGCAATTTTCTTGATTTTCTAATTAATTAGAATTAGACAAATTCCAGAAAAGGAATTACTACGTCAGCATGATGTCAGCATGACGTCAGCGAGTCAGTGGGCCAATCCATGTCAAATTGACCAGTGGGTCCCGTGTGTCAATGACTAACTAAACTAACTAAGCTTAGTTAACACTAACCTAGGTTAGACTAATTAAGTTTAAACCTAAACTAGGTTAATTAGCCGGGCGGGTCCCACGTGTCATTGGATCAGCTAATTAATATAGTTAATTAGCCTTAATTTAAACCTAACTAAAATGTCAGTGGGGCCGGGGCCCACATGTCAATGACCCAGGGGGGGTCAAACCCCTGGTCAACTGGGTCTAACCCGCCGGCGGCTCGACGCCGGCGATGACAGGCGCGGCGGAGGGGCTCGGAAACGAGCCACATGGCATCGTTTCGGCCGTGGTTTGTTGTGTTCGAACGCACGCAGTGGCACGCATCGAGAGGTGGCGGTGGTAGGAGCTGGGGTGCCCGGAAAAGTGGCCGGCGACAAGGTTTGGCGGCGGCAGCAGCTCGGGCAATCTCGGGGTGGCGCTACAAAGCACGTGAGGAGGCGCTGTGGGTGTCTACGGGCTCATGAGATCGTCCTGAGCACGATGGTGGGCTCGAGAACGAGCTGCGGTGGCTGTGGCCACGGCGGTGAGAAGCTTGGCGGCGGCGCGCGTCGGTCTCCGGCAGAACGGCGGCTACGGCGTGGAAACGGGGCACAGAAGAGGGGGGTTTGGGGGAGGAGCTCACAGAGAGATCGAAGAGCGAGTCGGCGGCTCGGGGGAGGCCCAGCAGAGGACGACCGGGCGGTTTAGATCCACGGCGGCAGGTGGTGAGGAAGACGATGGTGGCGACGATGGAGGCCGTCCGGAGGTGTGTGGCTCGACAGAGCGGACAAGGACGGCATGACGGAGCTCGGGGATGCGTCGGAGAGGCTCGGAGATGGCCGTGGACACGGCAACGACGAGCGACGGCGACAGAGGCGCTCGGTGCGCTCGGGAGAGGAAGTAGAGGAGGGGGAGGAGCACAGAGAGAGCGAGAGGGGTCGGGGGATTGCGAGGCGTCGCGGAAGGCGACCAGGGCGACGAGGGGACAGCCAGGCAGGCCGCTAATGGCGTGGCAAGCCGCGGCGTCGTGGCTAGCTTCTCCTCTGCCTTCTGGCAGGAGGAAGAAGACGCCCCTGCCCTCAGTGGGCCGGCCAGGTGGCTGGGCTGCCAGGTGGGCTGGGCCTGCTGGAGAAGCTGGGCCAGGTAAGTGGCCCAGGTAGGTTTCCTTTCTCTCTCTTTTTTCTGTTCTTTTCTGTTTTCTCTTATTCTGTAGTCTTTAGGGCTTTATTAAAAATACTTGGACTCCTCCAAAAATCATGAAACTAATCATGGCTACTGTTTAGAATATATCCAATAGTAAACATTTTAGTTTATGGTTATTTGAGCATTTAAAATATTTTATAGCATTTAAATGCCCAAATGCAATTAACATATGATTTAATTCAGTGACCCTCTGTTGTCCTATAAAAGTGTGCACCATTTTTGTCAGAGGTTCTAGACCAAGGCAAAGATGATGAACATTTTAGAAGGGCATTTTGGGTTCAATGAAAATGATTTTATTTGGACCCTAGTTGAATTTCATTTGCTGCTAGGGTTTATCAGCCCCCATTTCAAAGTTTCATAGAATTTAGACATGGTGCATGGAAGCTAATGCAAAGACAAGCAAGGCCTGAACTGGGGCTATGACAACTCACCCCCACTAAACAAGAATCTCGTCCCAAGATTCAAGCGTAGGGTAAGATGAAGGGGGAATGTAAACTAACACAATCTTCACGATCCATGGTGCACGTCATAAGAACATTGATTCGATCACCATCATTGTCTCGAAGTCTTGCTCTGAGGACTCCAATTAACATGACAACAAGAGGAAAGGGAAAACTCTAAAAGGATTGATCTTCTCGAAGATCAAACAACTTAGGATCAACTCACGGTGTGAGTCATAGCAGTATCTCTCGAGCTGAGACACGAAGCACACATCTAGAGGAATGGAGTAGAACAGATGACGGAGGTTTACTAGGTAGACAACAATTCCACACTTAAGAAGGTGGTGAACGGTTGTCAAAGTAGCGAGGAGTTGAATTGCCATGATACCAACAACTTAGAGGAGGTGACTCATAGGATCATCCCTTAAGTGGCAAAAAGAATTACCTTTGATTCAAGGATCATTGAAGCTCTTTATACCAGCTTAAGACAAATCATAATCATTCAGTTGAAGGAGTCCGGATGAGTGACATACCCGGACGAGTATGGATGATGTGGATTACCTTGTTGAGACAATGTCATGGATGCTTTTGCTTGTCATCGGAGATGGATGGAACACATGGTAGGACCACTTGGAAATGATCCTGATCAGTAATTACTGAGAAGGGTAGTCCATGGTAGGGTGGCACAAAGGCGGTGCAAGCTGGGAACAAAATACAAATGCAGGGAATGATTCTAGTAACTAGGGAGAAACTCAACATTAGAGAATGATTCCACTGTTGGAATGGGTATAGCATAACCGAGGAAGCTGAGAGCACTATGCAATTAATGCCGACGATAAGACCTAGCACTTGCACGTGCTCTCAAGAACTTGAGCATTTCCATATTCATCAACGTTTTATCAGCATCCGTGTCAAGGATCCTGGCAACACAACATACTACCATGATGAGTATTGGTGGAGCAAGCAGATGCAAGGAAGACAACACTTTCTCAGATTTCACCTTAGCGAGGCCAAGGGGACAAAATCTGGATGATCGACCGAGAGACATTTAGCACTCCGCTTCTAATGTTCTCCTTGATGTGCTAGCGCAACCCATTTATTAAACTGGTTTGGTACCTAGAATTATCAAGTAAAAGGTCGGACTTCGGGAGCACAAGAATCCGTAAGGATTAACTAAGGAGGTAAATCCTATGAAATCCTCATGGGGAGGTGGCCAACTTTCTTCAATCGAGATACTACAATAATAGGTCTTCCGGCCGGGTGTGTTGGCCATGACATCCACTTTACCGGTTATCGAGAGACCAATATTATAGTTCTTGGAAAATGCTCCAACCATCATATATGCCTGAGATTCAGATCTGGTTGGTGTTAGGATATTCCAGACTCGTCGAGTCTAGAAAAGAAAATGAAAGTTTGCAACACAAATCGACGAGACGACGTTGCGAGATTCTCGGGAATGAACTGCGATAGCGAGCTCCAAAACATGAGCTGGTTTTGCTACAACATGTGAACACGTTGTCCGAGACAAGCATGACCACATAGTAGTCTTATAATAAAATACTACCGAGTTCAGGTGGGGAACCACCATCAAGGACATCGAAGTCCTTGTGCACTTATCGACGAACTTCTTATCCTTGAACAAATCAATCAGTGGCTTAGTGTGCTAGGGACACATACAGAATGAATGTTGCAAGTCTCCGAACCACAAAATACTTCGCACGTATGCATGACCGATTTGGGATGATTCCAAAGGAAGCAACATTGACTTTCTCGAATCCAAGTCGGCAACTTGCATCAGATGCACATAAATTAGAGGAAGTCACATCTTTCATCCGGACATATGCTTCATGTACGAGACATGAAGATAATGCTTACGGAAGTTTCCAACACTAGCCTGATGTTCATCATGAATTATGGAGGAGATAAAATGTTGCTGATGGGCTCAACAACAACTCATCAGAATTTCCATATCACTGGAATTCCGCCATTATGTGAACAAGGTGATAGTATTGGTCAGACCAAAAGATGTTATGGTGTATGCTCGAGGGATCAACCACAAGTAAGACAACATTACGAACATCGTTGGTGCTGATTTTGATTTGATGATAGCCCACACTCAAATCAAAGTTTTGATAAGACAACAGATCAAACAATTGGTCACGGAGATCAATTGATGAAGATATCATCTTTCTTCAACACACACACACACAAGATATCCCTTAAAATGAACTAAGTCAGACAAGCTTTCATCTTCCAACTCTCCAAATTGTTGTTTAGCCTAACCAACTCGCTCGCGGTATCCGACACAGATTCTTGGAGAAAGGGTGGTTTACAAGAAAACCAACTTGATCACGAACTCAACATAGCGGTCAGGTGACGATCTGGTGATACTTCCGAGAAGATATTCGGAAAATCATGAACCACCGATATGTTACTAAGCTCAAGAATAATCTTGCTTTTCAGGCAAGACGATATGATCGGATAAGCAAGGATTGACACTATCCTAACTCATTGATCAAAAAGTGCACCGGGAATAAGGACAAGGTAGCACGACCAACCTTAGGATGGTGATTCAATAACTAACATGCTAAGGATGAGGTTATTGTCCATTTAACTACCAAACAATGGAGTTGCTAGGAGTGTTGATTTCACACACCATGATTCACTTATCGGCATTCCGGTTACAATAACACGGAAACTAAGGAATGAACAATGATGGCAAGAAGTATCACTGCGTCAAAAATTCATAAGAGATAGTGCAAATCTCATGACGATCCTGACGTAAAGAGGGTAACACTCCAGGATAGAACGGATCAAAAGCTTGATTGCATTTTGATCTGCGGAATACAACTGCTTTGACCCAATCCTGGATATGGAAGAGGTACTGGAGTTTGTTTCTCCTAGTCATTCCGAATAGAATGGCTTGACGGATCACAAGAGTAATAGGCATTGATGAACGAATGCATGCATACTCTTGACTAACAATTGGTAGACAGGGTCACAAGACAACTAAAGGGGGACAACTCAAAGGAACATATGACTTTCTGAGTTGTGGATGCATATATTAGTATGTTGAACCAAGTTCAACATAGTTCTCCCGGACAATCCATGCAGAGAGGTAGGACTGGCAGAGTCACAACATAGAATTGAGAACTCATCGAGAGCACTTTTGTTGTGATCTTTTGGTTCAATGAGGAACCGCTGCCATAAGTAGCTCATGGTATTTGGAAGAACGATATACCACGAACCTCGAGAACTATCACAAAGGATACTGATAACCTAAAGGATCTAGCAAACACTATCAACCTGAAGTAAGTAGGGTGAGTCTTGGGTTCAAGAACCCAGGGATAGAATACCTACTAACTAAATTGCATCACGGGATGCTTTCGAGAATGATGGCCAGAATGATCACACTGGGAACACAAAACATGGCTAGATTACTAGGTGATACTCTAGACACCTAGGGTCATAATAATAGCTCCAACATAAATGCCGAGGCAATGAAGTACCTCAACTCAGCAATATGTGTGATTCACCTGGCCTAAAGGAACACCGAAACTAGAGGGAAACGATTTTGCAAATGCATCAGACTGTTTAGAAACCTAGGACGACTCGGACAACATAACGGTTGTAAATGCTTAAAAAGATTTAAGACATCCTGCAAATGGTGGCATAACCACTCGATCGTCACAATATCAAGGTTCCGAGATCAACTATGAACACACAGAGGTAGTAGGAACTGAACTGAGGCTTAAATCCAATATTCTTATAAGTCTACGGATTAGTAACACGTGGTCCTGATAGAAAGAAGAGAAAGCCTAGTTCCTTAACCCCGTAGGAAAGATAGGATGACTCAGATCAGAAGGGCATGAGGTATAAGGAGTAAAAAGAGCCTTACGTTCCATCCCACAATCAATTGCCTTATATAACTAAGGAATTTCTAGACTCAACTTCGACCAGTTTGGCTTGGTAATCCTACAGTCAGTCAGGCTCTGATACCAAAACTGTCAGGACCCCGACTCGAAGCCACATCGATCTAGCATGTAACACATCATATCACTTTGCGGCCTCACGCACGGTATTCCCACGGGTGTCGCCTTACCTTGCCCGGGACCGTTTGCGCCTTTTGGCACACATATATGATAGTGTTGCTAGCATCCATTTGATAAGGAGCCTGGGCTGAAATGGCTAGTCGTGAACCCAAACTGGCACTAACTTACAGGGACATGCATACATGACCCAGCAACGGACGTGTCGACCATCAGCGGGTGAATCCGGGCTATAGCAACTGGGCTAGCAGGACTCCGGTAAACCGGGCTGTAGCAGGCTAACAGGACTCCGGTAGACACCGCGTGACATTTCCCTGAAGGGACAGACACAGGAACGAACAAGGACACATGCCGGCCAGCCTAAGTGTTCCGGAGCAGTAGCAAGCTACCAAGTGAAAGCACTAGGAGACATTTCCCAGTAAGAGAGGCTACCAAGAATAAACAACTAGATAGTCAGATCCCACACATACCAAGAATTTCAATAACATACACACAATATGCTCGATATGTGCAAATACAACATGGCATCACAATGACTCTACAACTCAAGTATTTTATTCAATAGGCTCCGAGGAGCGAGATATTACAAACATGGGTCTCTCGACCCAGCATTCAGAGCATACAAGTCAAAGCACAAACGGAAGTTTAACATGTCTGAGTACATACATCTACAAATGAAAAAGGATGAGAAGACCGACTATCTACCAGATCCTGCCGAGGGCACAAGATCATAGCTGAGGTAGCAAGCTAAATGTCGAAGTCCAAGCGGAACTACTAGTGAGACTAAAGTCTCTCTACAAAAACATAGAATAGGCAAACGTGAGTACAAATATTCCCACCAAGACTTACATCAGAACTAGCTACATATGCATCATTATCAACAAAGGGGATGGTGGGGTTTAACTGCAGCAAGCCAGCTTTGACTCGGTGGCTATCCTGAACTATGACTGCAAGTAACTCTTTGAGGAGGCGCACACGAGTCCACATATTCACCAACCAATACACTACTATGGATCCTCTCCCGTCTCCCTACAAGAACGCCATCCATAGCACTCACGCTTATCTTGAGCATTTTAGAGTATCCACTTTCAGTTGTCTATGAACTGTATAGGCAACCCAGAAGTACTTTACCGCGGACATGGCTATTCGAATAGATGATGTTAACCCTACAGGGGTGTACTTATTCACACACGCTCTTGCCACTTACCGCCATGTACACGTCATGTATCTCGGCAACCTTCAAGCGGAAGCCTGGCGAGGGTGTCGGCCACGGCCTACCTAAACACTCAAGTCTCTAGTCCAGGTTTATCACCTATTCAGGTTCCATCCGCAGGGAGTCCGGCCGAGGTTTCTACATACGGCCCCGAACGATGTGAGCAGGGTTCCCGAGACACCAAACGGGCGCCCAATACACTGTGCCACATGCCTACCGCATAACAGCCCACCCCTCGGGTCAGCACTGCGCACGGCCTCCAGCATACTACAAACACCAGAAACTACTTGCAACTCCTGGACAGAGGACGAGTGTGATTAAGAAGCCGAGAGGGTCAATTAAGGATCCCAATGAGTGGTAGTAGCTGTTCATGGATCACAAACACAGAACTCAGTTCCTGAGGATGGCTTCAATGAGACAACCCACCATGTACTCCTACATGGCCTCTCACCACTACCTTTACCAAATCGTGTTCACCCACTTAGCTCACACACAGTAGGACATGTTCACACACCTCTGATTCATCCCCGATGAATCAGACCTGACTCAACTCTAAGCAGTAGCAGGCATGACAAACAAGCATGAATGAGTAGGCACATCAGGGCTCAAACAACTCCTACTCATGCTAGTGGGTTTCATCTATTTACTATGGCAATGACATGTCATGCAGAGGAAAAGGGGTTCAACTACCGCAGCAAGTAACAAATGAATCGTTGTTGTCCTAATGCAGTAAAAGAGAGCAGGAGCGAGAGAGTGGGATTGTATCGGAATGGACAAGGGGGTTTTGCTTGCCTGGCACTTCTGAAGATAGTATAGTTCTTCATCGGTGTCAATGATCTCATCGTCGGTACGTCATGTACTGAGAAGGGACAAACACCGGCAACACGGAAGGAAACACAATCAATGCAATGCACAATATGATGCATGATCATGACATGGAAAAATTAATGTCTTGGGCTAATGGAACTATAATCAGATGGGTTTGAGTTAGTTTGAACTCAAGGTTCAAATTCAAATTCAAATTCAAACTATGACTTTATAAAGCGCATTATCATGTTTTGATATAAACAGCAGGTTTAAGTTGCTTAAACATGCACGAAACCAGTGTAGATGGATAGATTGGCTTTTTCTGATCATTTTTCATATATAATTTATCTTATTTGTAGTTACGGTTGAATTTTTATGAATTTTAGAAGTTTAGGCAATTTTCTGGATTTTCTGATTAATCAGAATTAAACAAATTCCAGAAAAGGATTTACTGCATCAGCACGACGTCAACATGACGTCAGCCAGTCAATGAGCCAGTCCAGGTCAAACTGACCTGTGGGCCCCGTGTGTCAGTGACTAACTAAACTAACTAAGCTTAGTTAACACTAACCTAGGTTAGACTAATTAAGTTTAAACCTAAACTAGGTTAATTAGCCAGGCGGGGCCCGCGTGTCATTTGCTCAGCTAATTAATATAATTAATTAGCATTAAGTTAAACCAAACTAAAATGTTAGTGGGTCCGGGGCCCACATGTCAATGACCCAGGGGGGTCAAACCCCTGGTCAACTGGGTCTAACCCGCTGGCACCTCGGGCAATCTCGGGGTGGCGCTACAAAGCACGGGAGGAGGCGCTGTGGGTGTCTATGGGCTCATGAGATCGTGCTGAGCACGATAGTTGGCTCGGGAACAAGCTGCGGTGGCTGTGGCCACGACAGTGAGAAGCTTGGCGGCGGCGCATGTCGGTCTCCGGCGGAACGGCGGCTACGGCGTGGAAACGGGGCGCAGAAGAGGGGGGGTTTGGGGGAGGAGCTCATAGAGAGATCGAAGACCGGGTCGGCGACTTGGGGGAGGCCCAGCAGACGATGAGCGGGCGGTGGAGATCCACGGCGGCCGGCGGTGAGGAAGACGATGGTGGTGACGATGGAGGCCGTCCGGAGGTGCGTGGCTCGACAGAGCGGACGAGGATGGTACGTCGGAGCTCGGGGACGCGTCGGAGAGGCTCGGAGATTGCCGTGGACATGGCAACGATGAGTGGCGGCAACAGAGGCGCTCGGTGCACTCGGGAGAGGAAGCAGAGGAGGGGGAGGAGAACAGAGAGAGTGAGAGGGGTCGGGGGGGTTGCGTGGCATCGCGGAAGGCGACCAGGGCGACGAGGGGACAGCCAAGCAGGCAGCTGCCGGCGTGGCATGCCGCGGCGCCGTGGCTAGCTTCACCTCTGCCTTCTAGCAGGAGGAAGAAGACGCCCCTACCCTCGGTGGGCCGGCCAGGTGGCTGGGCCGCCAGGTGGGCTGGGCCTACTGGAGAAGCTAGGCCAGGTAAGTGGCCCAGGTAGGTTTCCTTTCTCTCTCTTTTTTTCGATTGTTTTCTGTTTTCTATTATTCTGTAGTCTTTAGGGCTTTATTAAAAATACTTGGACTCCTCCAAAAATCATGAAACTAATCATGGCTACTGTTTAGAATATATCCAACAGAAAAGTGTGCACCATTTTTGTCAGAGGTTCTAGACCAAGGCAAAGATGATGAACATTTTAGAAGGGCATTTTGGGTTCAATGAAAATGATTTTATTTGGACCCTAGTTGAATTTCATTTGCTGCTAGGGTTTATCAGCCCCCATTTCAAAGTTTTTCATAGAATTTAGACATGATGCATGGAAGCTATGCAAAGACAAGCAAGGCCTGAACTGGGGCTATGACATCTTCTATGCAGCAATGTGGATAGTCCTCAAGTTACGGACCCAGTCTGTGTAGTTGCTACCATCACCTTTCAACGTAGCTTTCTCTAGGAACGCATTAAATTCAAGGGAATGGTAGCACAGGCTATTGATCTACAACATAGATACGCAAAAAAAACTACCAGGACCAAGTTCATGATAAATTAATTTCAATTAATCATATTACTTAAGAACTGCCACTTAGATAGACATCCCTCAATTCATCTAAATGATACGTGATCCAAATCAACTAAACCATGTCAGATCATCATGTGAGATGGAGTAGTCATCAATGGTGGACATCTCTATGTTGATCATATCCACTATATGGTTCACGTTCGACCTTTCGGTCTCTCGTGTTCCGAGGCCATGTCTGTACATGCTAGGCTCGTCAAGTTTAACTCGAGTATTCCGCATGTGCAAAACTGGCTTGCACCCATTGTATGTGAATGTAGAGCCTATCACACCTGATCATCATGTGGTGTCTCAGCACGAAGAACTTTCGCAACGGTGCATACTCGGGGAGAACACTTATACCTTGAAATTTTAGTTAAGGGATCATCTTATATGCTACCGCCGTACTAAGCAAAATAAGATGCATAAGATAAACATCACATGCAATCAAAATATGTGACATGATATGGCCATCATCAACTTGTGCTTTTGATCTCCTTCACCAAAGCAACGTCATGATCTCCATTGTCACCGGCATGACACCTTGATCTCCATTGTAGCGTCATGGTCGTCTCGCCAACTATTGCTTCTACGACTATCGCTACCGCTTAGTGATAAAGTAAAGCAATTACATGGCGTTTGTATTACATACAATAAAGCGACAACCATAAGGCTCCTGCCAGTTGCCGATAACTTCTACAAAACATGATCATCTCATACAACGGCGTATATCACATCATGTCTTGACCATATCACATCACAACATGCCCTGCAAAAACAAGTTAGACGTCCTCTACTTTGTTGTTGCAAGTTTTGCGTGGCTGCTACGGGCTTCTAGCAAGAACCATTCTTACCTATGGCACAAAACCACAACGGTGATTTATCAAGTTTGCTGATTTAACCTTCAACAAGGGTCGGCCGCAGTCAAATTTGATTCAACTAAAGTTGGAGAAACAGACACCCGCCAGCCACCTTTATGTAAAACTAGTTGCATGTCTGTCGGTGGAACCGGTCCCATGAACGCGGTCATGTAAGGTTGGTCTGGGCCACTTCATCCAACAATACCGCTGAATCAAAATAAGACATTGGTGGTAAGCAGTATGACAATCACCGCCCACAACTCCTTGTGTTCTTCTCATGCATATCATCTACGCATAGACCTGACTCGGATGCCACTGTAGGGAAACGTAGCATGCAATTTCAAAAAAATCCTATCACTACAAAAAAATACACTTCCGTGATGATACGTGTTTGTCACAGTAGGTCGCGTTTTTTGTCATGCATGTACATCCATGACAAATTTATGACAAAATTGAGATAGTCATACCTGTGTTGTCGTTGAAGTGTTCGATGACATTACCAAAATTATCATCACGGAAGTGTCCACTTCCATGACGATAAATCGCGCGTCACAGAAGTGATTTCATCAAGGGTGACCGACACATGGCATCCACCGTAACGGAACTCCGTTAAGCTATCGGGTCAGGTTTTGGATCCGATAACCCGTTCACAGCCCCGACCAATGGGGATTTTCCACGTGTAAAATCATCATTGGCTGGAGGAAACACGTGTCGGCTCATTGTTGGGACAGATGTCATCCACTCATTGGACAGAAGGCGCCTATGATACGTCGACACGTGGCACGGCCCAACAGAGGCCCATTCCTGTGAAAAGGCCGGCCCATTTGACTTGGTCAAAAGGTGACGGGTCGGCCCATGGAAAGGCTGTTAACGGCCTGTTCGCAAATAGCCCATTTACAGCCCGCTAACCCAAGGCCCGTTACGCCCTATCCGAATTAGGCCCAGTAGCGTCATTTGGGCCATCCAATATGATTCCAGCCCGTTTTCACTTCTAGCCCATGTATGGCCCATGACGTCTTTCGGCCCATATGAGGCCCTATGTAACTCTTGGCCTATTAACGGCCCGTGGTGAAACAGGCCCGCAATGAACAGTGTATTACTTTAGACCCATTAACGGCCCATGGTGAAACTGGCCCGTAATGAACAGTGTATCGCTTTATACCCATTAAGGGCCCGTTATTCAGTTGGGCCGTTTCCAGCCCATGTTATCTTTCGGCCTTCTCAGAGCCCATTTATTCTTGGGCTCATTTGCAGCATTCGGTTACTTACGGCCCGTTATTGTCATTTTCTGCTTGTGGGCCAAATTCAGCCCGTCGTTACAGTCAGCCCGTTTGTGGTCCGTTAGTCTGTTGGGCCATTTTCATAGCATCACCAAATATGGCCTATTAATGGCCCGTTTTGGTCAGCCAATAAAACATACGATTTCCATTATAGGCCCGTCTACGGCCCATTAAAGGCAGTACAAGACCCATAAATGAGTCGGCGTCCCATGGATCCTACGTGACGTAGAAGGCCCATGGATCCTGCGAGTCGTAAAAAGCCCATGGACACTACGAGACGTAGAAGTCCCATGGATCCTACGAGACGTAGAAGGCCCATGGATCCTACGAGACGTAGAAGGCCCATGGTCGGGCGAGTTGGCCCCCGTTTGAACGATATAGCATATTCAAAGAATTATCCTACTCAATACTATCACCTCTAAAAAGCATACACTATACAACAAAGAGATCAAGGCATAGAAAGGTAGAATAATCCTACACTATACAATAAAGAAATTACAGCCGATTATACCCACTGGGCATTATGGTATGGCACAGGTGATAATAAAGCATACACAAACAGAAAATTACATACACTGGGCAAATACGGCTCATACATCATGGACGCGCATCAACTTAACTCCATTTGAACTATAATCTCTTCAGAAAATAGGATTGGCCGGATTCAGATAGCACAAATTTTAGTCTGCAAAATCTCCAATTCCTTCATGGTTACCTCAGTGTCTTGTTTCATTTTTTTGACTCCTGCATCTAATACCTGCATGTCCAGTCTCAACTTGTTGATTATACGTTGACAATCATGTACACGTTGTCTTGCCACCTCTAGTTGATGCTCGAGAACATCAGCACATTCCAATTCCAATCCATAATCATTCGGTAAAGGCCATGCCGCACTACTCGAAGATTTTTGTGTTGATGTCACTTCATCCTGAAATGTTTCTGTAAGTACACATGACTAGGGCAAAAATATAGTTACAACAGTGAAGCGAACAAGACACTATTTTGTACTACATGGCAAAACAAGACTAACAATAATGTTACACGTCACTTTCACAAAAAAATGTTACACGTCATGAAGCATAAGCAGGTGATATTTTAAAAATTATAAAAAAGATAGTCTGTGCAGCCTGCATACAGAAATCCCTCTTAGCTCACCAGAGGAGCATGATGTTGGGGCCCAATCGAAAACACAGACAAGTTACAAATTTAGACAACATGTTGCGTATAAGTTATCAAACAGTTGGCCATTCTGTACCTCAATTAAAGTCTTAGGGAGCATAATGAACAGCAGAGGGTTTCATACAAACATACTACAGCAGGCAAAACTATGCAATCATTAGCATAGTATAAACTAGATTGTGAGCCTCATGCAATAATAGTTGGTTAATAGACTTCAAAGCTTCAGGCACACTTCGGCAGAGTAATTAAATGGTAAGGCCTTTAATTATGTCAACTAATAGTGATACAAGTACCGAACATCAGGCATAATTATTTGGGCATCTCATTAAGTGAGGACAAATAAAGCAATTGAAAAGAGAAAATTAACTATGCCTGAAACAAACAAGGAATTGAACTGTTGAGTTGCATACAGTGACTTACCTTAGCAGGTTGAAGAGGCTCAGCACAGCTCCTACTTCTCTTGCAAGGCTCCTTCCTAACATCTTGTACTTAGAAATCCTCAATCTTATCTTCATTGCACCCCCTCTGCAAGGTGACACAAACTAGTTACTCGTCTCCTTGGAAGATAAATATGCATACTTTCCAGTCTGTGAACACAAAAAGGATGAGATTATAACAAAACAACACCACATAATGAAACATGCCGCATCTCTTGCACTTGCACACAATGAAATGAGCATTTACTATGTCTGCACTACGTAAGAACTAGGCATACCTTCGAACTGGATCTCCAGGTACTCTTGGAGAGCCTACTGTAGTGTACAGCCAAAACTTTATTCACCGATGAGTTAGACAAGGCCCCACTACAACAGCCCTTACTGTTTAAATCATTGACAAGCTCTGTTAGAGTGTTAGGTCAAGAATAGCAAGTAATCAAAGCAAACAGTCCTAGTATGGCTGGCTGATGCAAACAAGCAATTGAACAGATGTGTGAGCAAATCTTACATATCAAGAAAAGAAGCAAAGAAGGAGGCTTAAAGACCATCACTTGACTGACCATATTTAAGGGGCATTTAAACATCATGTGCAACGTATGAACTAACATAAACATTGCATATTCCAGATTTTACAATGGAATGCACATGTATTAGGTTATGCCATGTATGATGATGCCTAAATGTACAGATAGTAGGCATGAGTGATTCATCATTGCATGCACAATTGAATTGCAGGTTAAGGGCCAGTTCGATTCCGCCTTTTCAGGGTATATTGTCGAAATAAGCCATACAAGATGTAAAGAAGTCATTTTTGAGTTATGGGCTTGGGCTTAACTAATTTCACTTTGGAGGGGGTTGTTTCGGGTAGAACCTCACTAAAAATTGAAGGGAAGGGGAATAGTGAAATGACTCTATTGTCTGCCTATATTACACTCAAAATGCAACTACTGACGCCTGTGTCACACCTGACCCTCAAGTAAAAACAAACACACAAGCATTCATTGCCCTGCCCGCTTGCATCTCCTCTCCCCTTTCCCTCTACCTCGATCCCCTGCCTGCAGCACTAGGGTTCCTCCAGCGACCCGTCGCCACTGGTCCCATCTGGCCTGGTCCTCGACGATGCTATGTCCAGCTAGGCTACATGGCCGGCGGGTAGGGGCAAATCTCCCTGGCTGCTCCTCCCTCTAGCGCCGCCCCTCATTCTCATGGTCTCCAGCAGCTGCTCCACTATGGTTCATCCAACGCACTACTCCAGCGGGCGCTACACAACTACGGTTGATGCCACGCTGCAGTAGAAGGCACCTTGTTCCCCCTCCCCTCCTCCCAGGCCATGGCCTTGAGGTGCTGTTGAAGGATGAGCTCATTCAACAAGGTGAGGATCTCCTCTGATTTTTTGCCAAATTTCATTCTGATCCACTATACATGAATTGCTATGAGTTGCTTCTACTGCTGCTATATGATGCATTGCTATGAGCTGCTCCTGCTGCTGCTATATGATGAATTGCTATGAGTTGCTGCTGCTGTATGAGGAGTTGCTATGAGCTGCTGCTGCTGCTATATGATGAATTGCTATGAGCTATTGCTGCTGCTATATGATGAGTTGCTACAAGTTGCTCCCGCTGCTGCTATATGATGAATTGCTATGAGCTGCTCCTACTGCTGCTATATGATGAATTGCTATGAGCTGCTGCTGGTATATGATGAATTGCAGACTGTTGCTGCTGTATGATGTGTTGCTATGAGCTGCTGCTGCTGCTGCTATATGATGCTTTCAGGTGGTGCTGCTATATGATAATAACCAGCCACTTGGACCATCGAATTTCAACAAATAATTGTTCTTCATTTAAATGTGGGTCATGCGTTCTTCGTTTAAATTAGGCAGTGGGATCTCTATGGAAAACATTGACCAAAGTAGATTGTGCCAAGTAGATGGTATCTTTGTATTTGCATTCTGAGAAAATAGTGATGGTCTATTTTCCTATCATAATAATTACTGCACTGGGTTCAATTTGTGATGTTTGCAAGTCAAATTAATTTCCATATGTGTAGCAAAATGAAAAATATATATAATGCAATCTAGACTTTCCACTGATCATACCAAAGATAAGCTGAAAACACAATGAAAAGAACTGGTTGGCGTATTACATGGAGCTTATATTCACAGGTGCTTATTTTCTTAGGATAACTCGTAATAACTGTCCCTAAGAAACTTGGCTAATAGAACTGGCATACAAATAACATGTCTTGATGATTGCAATGGAGGAGTGACGTACCATAGCACACTGTATAGGCTCACCGCTACCTCTCCTTTTTTGCGATGTTCCATGAAATTTCCACATACATCTTGTACTTTTTCATTGTGTAACCCTATTTGCATGTTGACACAACTAATTTCAGACATCTCTACATGATACTACATTGCATATCCCTTGCGCATATTTAAACCACCAATTAACGATTATGTGTGTACCATAAACTAGCCATGACTCTGTATGCTGGACTGGCAGGCACTCTAAGGGAGCCTAATGTAGTGCACTGGAATTCCTACATGCCACCTACGATTTTGTGTAATGTACTACCCCTGTTCCTAAATATATGTCTTTGTAGAGATTCCAGTATGGACCACATACAAATGTATATAGATGCATTTTCGAATGTAGATTCACTCATTTTGCTCCGTATGTAGCCTATAGTGGAATCTATAGAAAGACTTATATTTAGGAACGGAGGTACGAGGTAGTATCATGTATGACATCTACATATCTAATTTAGCAGCCAGTAGTAGAAATCATTGTCTGCACAAAGGGATTATTGGTCGAAAATCCTAGAAAAGCACGCTGGCAGGCACAGAACAATACAAGAGAGAGAGACGCGCTTACAAGATCATAGCAATGCCTTAGTCCAGGATCTTGGTTGGCCAAGCTGTTAGATCCTGAAGAAACATTGTCCTTGTAGTTTTTGCCAGCTGCATAATAGGTAACAGCGACCGGTTAGTATATTTGAAGTACATCGTGCAGGTGATGCTGGACGGGTTTAAAGGTGACAAGTACCTAGGCCGTGGCGGGTGCTTGGCATCTCTCCAGACGGTGGGAATCAGGTTAGAAACGTCGAGGGTGATGACGCTGCGCTGGCTGTTGGGGTCCGGTAAGGAGATCTAGAACCGTCGAGTAGGGTGTTTGTGGAGCGGCTCCGGTAGGGTGGACTACGGTGTGGGCGAAGCGGATCTGTGGCCGTGGACGAGGGCGTAGGTGAAGCTGCTCAAGTGGTTGGGTTAAGGATGGTGTCGACGACGCGGATCTGCGGCCGTGGACGGGATGTCAGAAGCTGCTCCGGTGTTGGGTTAAGGATGGTGATGCGGATCTGCGGCCGTGGACGGGGCGTCAGAAGCTGCTCCAGTGGTTGGGTTAAGGGTGGTGTCGACGATGTGGATCTGCGGCCGTGGACGGGGCGTCAGAAGCTACTCCGGTAGGTTGGATGAGGGTGCGAGGAAGCGGATCTGAGGCCGTGGACTTGTGAGTTGGCAAAGCGGCCCCGGTAGGGTTGAGAATGGTATAGGCGAAGCTACTCCGGTAGGGTTGACACTGGTGTCGACAAAGCGGATCCGGTAGGGTTGAGGAAGGTGTCGGTGAAGCGCCTCCGGTAGGGTTGAGGAAGGTGTCGGCGAAGAGGATCAAAGGCCGTGGACGGGGGCATCGGTGGGGCAGCTCCGGGGGGGCATCGGTGAAGCGTCTCCGGTGGGGAGTACGAATGAGCCGCTGCAGATGCGCGGCGGTTGATGAGAGTACCGGCGAAGCAGATCCGGTGCCGTGGACAAGGCCGGCACTGAATGGGCTGTGGTATAGTGGTGGATGGGCAGTCTACTTGTTTCTAGGGGAGGTGGGAGGGGTAGATGCGGCTGCAGAAGCAAATCCAGCGAGGTGGACGCGTTGGTAGTGAATGGGCTATGGTAAGCCGGTTGAGGGAGTCCTGGACTAGGGGGTGTCCAGATAGCCGAACTATCACTATCGGCCGGACTCCAAGACCATGAAGATACAAGATTGAAGACTTCGTCCCATGTCCGGATGGGACTTTCCTTGGCGTGGAAGGCAAGCTTGGCGATATGGATGTGTAGATTTCCTACCATTGTAACCGACTCTGTGTAACCCTAGCCCTCTCTGGTGTCTATATAAACCGGAGGGTTTTAGTCCGTAGGACACAACAACAATCATACCATAGGCTAGCTTCTAGGGTTTAGCCTCCTTCCTCTCGTGGTAGATCCACTCTTGTACTACCCATATCATCAATATCAATCAAGCAGGAGTAGGGTTTTACCTCCATCGAGAGGGCCCGAACCTGGGTAAAAACATCGTGTCCCTTGTCTCCTGTTACCATCCGTGTAGACGCACAGTTCGGCACCCCCTACCCGAGATCCGCCGGTTTTGACACTGACATTGGTGCTTTCATTGAGAGTTCCTCTATGCCGTCGCATATAGGCCCGATGGCTCCTTCGATCATCAACAACGACGCGGTCCAGGGTGAGACTTTTCTCCCCGGACAGATCTTCGTATTCGGCGACTTTGCACTGCGGGCCAATTCTCTTGGCCATCTGGAGCAGATTGAAAGCTACGCCCCTGGCCATCAGGTCAGATTTGGAATTCTGAACTTCATGGCTAACATCCGCGGAGACTTGATCTTCGATGGATTCAAGTCACAGCCAAATGCGCCGCACTGTCACGATGGGCATGACTTAGCTCTGCTGCCGGACAGCGCCCTGGAGGCCGCACACGAGTCCGCTCCAACCCTTAATTTGGAGCCGACTGCGCAGATCGAGGACTAGTGGTTAGACACCGCCTCGGGGGCTGCAACCTCTAAGGCGATGGAGCCGAATACTGACCTTGTCCCTTGCGAAGCTCATGACTCCGAGGTGCCGGACTCTTCACCGAACTCCGAACCTCCCGCGCCCCCTCCAATCGAATCCGATTGGGCGCCGATCATGGAGTTCACCGCCGCGGAGATCTTTCAACACTCACCTTTTGGCGACATCCTGAATTCGCTAAAGTATCTCTCGTTATCAGGACAGCCCTAGCCGAACTACGGTCAGGACGGTTGGGATGCGGACGACGAAGAAATTCAAAGCCCACCCACCACCCACTTTGTAGCCACTGTCGACGACCTAACCGACATGCTAGACTACGACTCCGAAGACATCGACGGTATGGACGACGACGCTGGAGACGACCAAGAACCAGCGCCTACGGGGCACTGGAAGGCCACCTCGTCATATGACATATACATGGTGGATATCCCAAGGGATGGGAATGGCGAGGAAACAGCGGAGGAAGACCCCTCCAAGAAACAACCCAAGCGCCGGCGTCAGCGGCGCCGCTCTAAATCCCGCACAGCAAGAATGGAGATTCCGGCATCGGAGATAATAATACCCCAGACAGTGCCGAAGACAACCCCCTCCAGCAAGATTTAGCACAGGAGGACGGAGAAGCCAGCCCTCATGAGAGAGCGGCAGACGAAGAGGTAGAGGATGATAACTACATGCCTCCCTCTGGAGACGAGGCAAGCCTCGATGACGACGAATTTGTCGTGCCTGAGGGTCCCGTCGAACAAGAGCGTTTTAAACGCGGGCTTATGGCCACGGCAAACAGCCTCAAGAAAAAGCAGCAGCAGCTTAAAGCTGATCATGATCTGCTAGCCGACAGATGGACTGAAGTCCTTGCGGCCGAAGAGCATGAACTCGAACGCCCCTCCAAAAGCTACCCCAAACGCAAGTTGCTCCCCCGATTAGAGGAGGAGGCATATAAACCTGCATCACCAGCACACAATACGGCTGACCGACCAGCTCGTGGCCGCAACAGAGAGGCCTCTAGGCCCTCCACTAAAACCATACCCCGGCATCGCTCGAAAAGTACGAAGCCATGGGGAAACATGCCGGACTTGCGAGACATATTGGAGGATAAGGCAAGACAATCAAGATCGATCTACGGATCACGTGGGCGCCCCACGATGCGCGACGACGACCATCGCGCCGGATACAGCAACTCCGGCCGGGCCGAACACAGTAGACAAAGCTCGCTTGAGCTACGTCGTGATATAGCCCAATATAGAGGCGCCACACACCCACTATGCTTCATAGATGAAGTAATGGATCATCAAATCCCCGAAGGGTTCAAACCCGTGAACATCGAATCCTACGATGGCACAACAGACCCCGCGGTTTGGATCGAAGACTATCTCCTTCATATCCACATGGCCCGCGGTGACGATCTTCACGCCATCAAATATCTCCCACTCAAGCTTAAAGGACCAGCTCGGCATTCGCTTAACAGCTTGCCAGCAGAATCAATTGGGTGTTGGGAGGACCTGGAAGCCGCATTCCTTGACAACTTCCAGGGCACATATGTGTGACCACCAGACGCCGATAACCTAAGCCATATAATTCAGCAGCCAGACGAATCGGCCAGACAATTCTGGACACGATTCTTAACAAAGAAAAATCAAATCGTCGACTGTCCGGATGCAGAGGCCCTCGCAGCCTTCAAACATAACATCTGCGATGAGTGGCTTGCCCGGCACCTAGGACAGGAAAAGCCGAAATCCATGGCAGCCCTCACATCACTCATGACCCGCTTCTGCGCAGGAGAGGACAGCTGGCTAGCCCGCAGTAACAACCTCAGCAAAAATTCTGGCAGTCCGGATACCAAGGACCGCAGTGGCAGGTCGCGTCGCAACAAGAACAAACGCCGCATTAACGGCGATAACACTGATGATACGGCAGTCAACGCCGGATTCAGAGGCTCCAAACCCGGTCAGCGGAAAAATCCATTCAAAAGAACTACTCCGGGTCCGTCCAATTTGGACCGAATACTCGATCGCTCGTGCCAGATACACGGCACCCCCGAAAAACCAGCTAATCACACCAACAGGGATTGTTGGGTATTCAAGCAGGCAGGCAAGTTAATTGCCGAAAACAATGACAAGGGGCTGCATAGCGATGACGAGGAAGAGACCCGACCGCCAAACAATAGAGGACAGAAGGGTTTCCCCCACAAGTGCGGACGGTGAACATGATATACGCAACCCACATACCCAAAAGGGAGCGGAAGCGTGCACTCAAGGACGTATATGCGTGTCAGGACCCCGACTCAATGCCACATCGATCTAGCATGTAACACCTCATATCACTTTGCGGCCTCACGCACGGTATTCCCACGGGTGTCGCCTTACCTTTGCCCGGGACCGTTTGCGCCTTTTGGCACACGTATATGACAGTGTCGCTAGCATCCATATGATAAGGAGCCCGGGCTGACATGGCTAGTCGTAAACCCAAAGCGGCACAGACTTACAGGGACAGGCATCCATGACCCAGCATCGAACGTGTCGGTCATCAGCGAGTGAATCCAGGCTGTAGCACTGGGCTAGCAGGACTCCGGTGAACCGGGCTGTAGCGGGCTAACAGGACTCCGGTATTCACCGCGTGACATTTCCCCAAAGGGACAGACACAAGAACGAAGAAGGACACATGCCGGCCAGCCTAAGTGTTCCGGAGCAGTAGCAAGCTACCATGGCTCGGTGGAAACACTAGGAGACATTTCCCCGTAAGAGAGGCTACTAAAGATAAACAACTAGATGGTCAGATCCCACACATACCAAGCATTTCAATAACATACACACAATATGCTCGATATGTGCAAATACAACATGGCATCACAACATGACTCTATGACTCAAGTAATCTATTCAATAGGCTCCGAGGAGCGAGATATTACAAACATGGGTCTCACGACCCAACATTCAGAGCATACAAATCAAGCACAAGCGGAAGCTATCATGTCTGAGTACAGACATCTATAAATGAAAAAGGCTGAGAAGCCTGACTATCTACCAAATCCTGCCGAGGCACAAGATCATAGCTGAGGTAACAAGCTAAATGTCGAAGACCACGCGGAAATACTAGTGAGACTGAAGTCTCTCTGCAAAAACATAAAATAGGCAAACGTGAGTACAAATGTACCCAGCAAGACTTACATCAGAACTATCTACATATGCATCATTATCAACAAAGGGATGGTGGGGTTTAACTGCAGCAAGCCAGCTTTGACTCGGTGGCTATCCTGAACTACGACTGCGAGTAACTTTCTTGAGGTGGCGCACACGAGTCCACATATTCACCATATCAATACACCACTATGGATCCGCTCCCGTCTCCCTACGAGAACGCCATCCATAGCACTCACGCTTATCTTGCGTATTTTAGAGTATCCACTTTCACTTGTCTATGAACTGATATAAGCAACCCAGAAGTCCTTTTCCGCGGACACGGCTATTCGAATAGATTAGGTTAACCCTGCAGGGGTGTACTTCTTCACACACGCTCTCACCACTTACCGCCGTTTACACGACATGTACTCGGCAACCTTCAAGCGGAAGCCCAACGTGGGTGTCGGCCACGACCTACCTAATCACCTAAGTCTCTAGTCCAGGTTTATTGCCTATTCGGGTTCCATCCATGAGGAGATCCGGCCGGAGTTTCGCTCACAGCCCCAAACGATGTGAACAGGGTTCCCGAGACACCAAACGGGCGCCCGGTACACCGTGCCACGTGCCTACCGCATCACAGCCCACCCCTATGGTCAGCGCTGCCCACGGCCTCCAGCATACTACAAACACCAGAAACTACTTGCAACTCCTGGACAGAGGACAAGGGTGATCAAGAAGCTGAGAGGGTCCATTGGTTTCGGGCCCAATGCGTGGTAGTAGCTGAATCATGGATCACAAACACAGAACTCAGTTCCTGAGGACGGCTGCAATGAGACAACCCACCATGTACTCCTACATGGCCTCTCACCGCTACCTTTACCAAATCGTGTTCACACACTTAGCTCACACACAGTAGGACAGGTTCACACGCCTCTGATTCATCCCCGATGAATCAGACCTGACTCAACTCTAAGCAATAGCAGGCATGACAAACAAACATGAATGAGTAGGCACATCAGGGCTCAAACAACTCCTACTCATGCTAGTGGGTTTCATCTATTTACTGTGGCAATGACAGGTCATGCAAAGGACAAAGGGGTTCAGCTACCGCAGCAAGTAACAGATGAATCGGTGTTGTCCTAATGCAGTAAAAGAGAGCAGGAGCGAGAGAGTAGGATTGTATCAGAATGAACAAGGGGGTTTTGCTTGCCTGACACTTTTGAAGATAACATTGAGTCTTCATCAGTGTCAACGATCACATCATCGGTATCACGTCTATCGAGAGGGGACAAATACCGGCAACACAGAAGGGAACACAATCAATGCAATGCACAATATGATGCATGATCATGACATGGCAAAATGAATGTGTTTTGATCCAATGCAACTAGCAACAGATTAAATGAAGTTGGTTTGAATACAAGATTCAAATTCAAACTCCATATGTGATTATTTAAATGCCCTTTATTTGATTTGTGCTAAACAGCAGCTATAAGTTGTTCTAACATGCATGAAAATGGTACAGATGGATTCCTTGAATTTTTCTGATAATTTTTCATATATAAATTATTTAATTTGGAGTTACGGTTAATTTTCTATGAATTTTAGAAGTTTATATTCATTTTCTGGAATTTCAGAATTAAATTAAATCCAGAAAACATTACTGCGTCAGCATGACGTTGGCATGACGTCAGCAAGTCAACAGGGGCCGGCTCGGGTCAAACCTGACGTGTGGGGTCCACACGTCAGTGACACAGGGGCTAATCCCGCGTTGACTCGGGCTTTGACCCGCTACGGGGCCCGCTGTCAGTGTCACAGGGTTAGTTAGCAGGGTCATTAGCCCCTAACGACGACGCCATGTCAGCACGCCGGAGACCAGCCGACGGCGACCACAGAACACGGCGGGGCACGCCGGACTTGCGCTAGAGGCGTCAGTTTGGCGCGCTGAGGGCACCAGGGGATGGCCCTTGCTCCCGCGCATCCAGAGGACCGAGTGGGAGGTCGTGGGGTCGCCGGAACTCATGCCGGCGATGAGCTTTGGCGGCGATGGTGTTCGGTGGTGCTCGGGCGCGTCGCTACGGTGCATCAGTGAGCAAATGGAGAGGCTGGGCAGCACCTGCTAGACATGGGGAGCACTAAGAGCAGCTCAGTGAGGCCAGGGGAGCATGGAGGCTATGCGTGCAGCAGCAATGGCGGACGGTGGCTTCGGTGCTCATGGGGAACGGCGCTATGGCACGGAGGGGAGCATGCTGAGTTAGGGGAGAGGGTCAGTGACTCACGGCGATGACGAGGGGACGCTCGGCGAGGTCGGGGACGGTCCGGAGCCGGCGAATTTGACGAAGATGGCCGGCGGTCCCGAGGTTGAAGAAGGCATCGAGGGCGGTGTTGTGGCATGTCCGGGGCCTCGTGGCTCGTTGAGGAGGTAGAGGGAGCACCGGCGGAGCTTCCTGGGGCGTCGGTGAGCCGTGGGGTGGCCGGTAGCCACGGTGGCTCTCGTCGGTGGCGGCGGCTCCGTTCGGTCGCGGGAGGGGAAACAGAGGAGCGAGGGGGAGGGAGGTCCAGAGAGCGAGGGAGAAGTGAGAGGGGGTCGGGGCTGCGTGGCGTCGCGGGAGGGACCAGGGAAG